>NC_050518.1:3057221-3059395 GCF_002922805.2 Oryzias melastigma
TGAAATTGAATTATTCTGAGAGTTCAGTGAAATTACACCAAGACAAATACTGCAATTTTATTCCCAATTTCAGCAGTATTCTGACAATTCACTGGAACTACAATTTAGGAATTATTGTCCATTGTTCAAAAAATGAAAAACATTTTTCTTGAGTTTTTGGCTTTGGTTTGAGGAACAGCTGCATTATCAAAAGAAGGTCAGGCTTTACTGAAACAATTTCAAATATTACTGCAATATTTGAAAGTTAAAGGAACGAAGATTAAAGGAGAAAAAGGCAGCAGGGGATGTATATAAAAAAGGCTATTTTTTTTTTTTTTAGCAATTTCATCCATCCATCCATCTTCCTCCGCTTAATCCGTGACCGGGTCGCGGGGGCAGCAGTCTAAACAAAGATACCCAGACTTCCCTCTCCCCGGCCACTTCCTCCAGCTCCTCTGGGGGGACCCCGAGGCTTTCCCAGGCCAGCTGAGAGACATAGTCTCTCCAGCCTGTCCTGGGTCTTCCCCGGGGCCTCCGCCCAGTGGGACATGTCCGGAACGCCTCACCAGGGAGGCTTCCAGGAGGCATCCAGATCAGATGCCCGAGCCACCTCAGCTGGCAATTTTAGATGTTTTCTATGTTTTTAATGTTTTTTATTTTTTGTATTTTGTATTCAATTTAGAGTTGATAAAAAAGTAAAAGAGTGACATGCACAAGTAACAGTAAATAGATTAATTTTCAGTTTCCACAAATTAAACTTTTTAATCAGAATCTGCAGCAGATGAGTGTAAAGAATCCTATAAATCCCACCTTAAAACCTTAAGGTGGGGGTGTCAAACTCAGTCGGACGGGGGGGGGCATAATCCAAAACACATCTTAGGTCGTGTGCTGAACAGGATAAATGTTTATTATCACAAAAACTAAATTTTAAAATGTTGAAAATATAACTTTTTAACATAACAATAATAATAATAAAAAGGCATGAATATTATTCCAGAAAAAAAAATCAACTTAAACTTTAAATAACTTTTAATATTTTACTTTCTATAAAAAAGTATTCTGTCAAAATTATACAAGTTACAATAAATGCAAGATAACATGGGGGCCATTAATAACAATAAAATAAAATGACCTGGAGGGTCTTGACTTTGATACGTGTGTCTTAAGGGGAAGAAATAAAACCTTTTGGGGGAAAACATTCAGTTTTAAAGTTTGTAGTGCAAAGGACTGAAGGGAAAAGTAGTTCAGTGATTGAAATAAATCAAAAACAGTTTTCCACACAGCTCCGTGTAGCTGATGCTCCCAAGATTTTAGAAGTTAAAAGGTTTTTCTTTTTTGGTTTTAAAGCTACTCCTTAATTATTTTAGATCAAGATGACCAGTGGTTTAATTCTTCAGATCACAAATGATCTTTTCATGTAAGCATTAAATACCTTAACTGGATTAAGACAAGAACTAGTCATATTTCTTTTTGGAAGCCTTGCTTTACTTCTTCAGCTGTTTACAAATCTGAGTAGTTTTCTTGTTGTTGATTCACACATGAAATTTGAAACCACATCCTAAAGCCAGCATCGTTTCTGTCTTGTAACAGGATTCACAAAGAATGGCAGCAAAATTCTCAAGATTTTTAATCTTTGTCTCCAAACAAGATGAACTCTGGGTTAAAGACCAATGCACCAAAAATGGAGAAGTGTTTCTTACTAGCTCGGTGGTCTTGTGGTAGAGAATTTGTCCTGAGACTAGAAGGTTGTGAGGTCAAATCCACAACTGAGTCATACTAAAGACGTTTAAAATGTGGCCTAATGCCTCCCAGTTTAACATGAAATGGGTAGGATTGGGGGCGCAGCTGTGTCTGCTGCTCACTGCTCCCCCAGGGGATGGGTCAAATATAAAAGACAAATTTCATCAGCGTAGCCTCTCGTGGGACTTTAGTTTAATTTAAAAAACTTTAGACTTTCTTCTTTTTTTTTTATTCTTTTCTATGGTTTTTCACATGGTTGTGTATTTGTTATAATCAGTTTTACTTATTGCTAGTCTTTTATTCTGTCCGTTATATGGTGGATGTGATGGTATTTGTCTTTGTTTGTGTACTTGTTTTGATTATATAAAAATGAATAAATCTAAAAAAAATGTTAATGTTGTAAATATAAAATATTTGTGAGGAGCATACACAGCTTGTCTGGTCAGATCCTTTTT
>NC_050518.1:3059438-3098686 GCF_002922805.2 Oryzias melastigma
GGAGAGTACTCACCACCCCTGGTCTGGGATAAGGCACTCTGCCTTCATAAGCACGCCACTGGTGTTCAGGACCCTCTTTGTGAGCGAAAGGTCCGTTGAAAGCTTCTCTGATGTCAGCCATGCGGTAAACACAGACAGCAAAGCCCTGGAAGACGTTGCTGTGGACAAAACGACGGAAAACTCAGGACATGAGCAGGAAATCCATCCAGAATTACTGACTATAGTTTGACACCAAGGAATTTTTAATACTTGTTATAAAGATGCATATATCAAATAAAGAAGCAAGATAGTATGTCCAAAAAATGAAAACATTTTATAACTTAATACATCATAGAACAGCATGGATTGGGTCAGGTTAGATGATAAATAAGGATGTACCTGATGGTGCTGAAGATTGCATAGATGTCTGGGTTCCTTTCGTCTTTTGTCCTCAGCAGGAAAACATCCTCTGTTTCACATTAAGACATTTCCAGTTTGTTTGTGCGTGACTTGAATACAAGTTTGAGCAAATGCTGATTTTCTTTCTATATCTGTAATCTCACCAAGCTGGTTAAAGTGTGTGTCAATGCCGTGAGGTCCTGGAACCGAACAAACCAGGCGGACTTTTATGAAGGTGCTCCACTTGTTGACCAAAACTCTTTGGCCTCCAACATCATTCTGTCAGAGAAAACAGCAGAAATCTATAAGATTCAAATCTCTCCCCAAACAGACATTATTTTTTGTTCAAGCAGACCACTGCTCTGCATTTAGATTTAAACTATAAAACTTACTGTTATTTCAGATAACAGAGATGTCTGCTCTGGTTCTAATATTCAACACAATAAAACTTAGAAGACATGTGAGCCTTTTCTAAGACAAACACTTCACAGATGAAACCTGTTATCAGAGCAGGAAGAGAAAACATTCACTGCACAAAGAATTCAAATTCCTTTAAGTTTTCCTTTGAAGATATGACCCTGAAATCTTAGAGGGTCTGATTTATTCAATTTCAGTTCAACTTTATATTTTTTAGCACTTTTCCTGTTTCAAAACATCTCAAAGTGCTTTCCATAAAAGAATAAATAGTAGTAAGATCAAAAATTATTATCAATCATAATCAACAATACAAACTAACACATAAAAAGTCAACTCAAATGATATCAAATTCATTATTAGTACAATTTATAAAATCAAATTAAAATGAGGACATGTAGAAGCTATACTAAAAAGAAGAGTTTTAAGCTTTTACTTGTAAACCTTTACTGTGGATGAAGCCCTCGCATCGTTAGGGAGGCTGTTTATGTCCATTAGACCAGAGGTTCCAAGTACCAAGACTGAGAAAAGGTCCCTAGGACAGTTGGGCCCGGTCCGAATTCTTCCCTCCTCCCTAACCCCTGTCTGAGCATGCTGCTCAACTCTGACGAAGCAATCTTCAATTTTTCTGATTAAAAACCTTTATTTTGCCATAATCGTCTTGTTACTGTTAGTCAATGCTATTATTTAACTTTTAAAACATTTTGGGGTTAATCGACTTTAACACTTCATCTTCTATGTGTCGGCCTGTCGTCATCTAAAAGCTTTGAACTGCAGTGGATTCCAGACAACAGCAGCAGAGCCTTATTGCAAGTCTGTCTGTGTGAAAATACCAGTGTATTCATCATTTTGTATAATTTGGACCAAAGTGTTGACAACTTGTCACATTTGCCTGGGAGGGAACAGAGAAGTGAGAAGGAAATAAAGCAGAAAACTGCATGAAAAACAGATGGAGGGAAAGAAGAGGAGCAGGAAAGTTGACATAAAGAATATAAAAGGTAAAACTGGAAATTTATTTGGAGTTTTGTCTGAGATGTTTAAACTTTTTTTGGCACAAACACCAGTTTCCAATCCTAAAATCTTGCAGCTGTGTGCTCCCATATTTTGTGCACTTGTATATGCTCCCCTGCATGCCTTTATTTATGTGTGACTCTCTCTGCACATATAGGATTTTATAGACTGAAGCAATGCGTGAAAGAATATTAGCGAGCGTGAAGAGCAGATGGAGAATGTGGTTGGAAAATCTGCCAGCTGCATGTGCTTTGGTGGTGAAATCTGAGTGTGAGGATGCTCTTTCACTCCTTCGATGAAATGTGAATATCGATGACAAGATTTGAAAAATGTATGAGAAAGAATCCATGTAAAAATAGTTATGTCCCATCTAAGTCTGCAGCCTGAAACATCATCATTGACTAACAATGGAAGCATGCGGAAGTTTCTCACCGCACACACTCGTCCGACTCGGGTGTGTATGGCGCCCTCCCTGTCCCCCGCCTCTGAGGCCTTCTCCGTGAAGAAGAAATACACTTTGTCATCGTCCCTGTCGCTGTTGTCCGGGATGAGGTGCGCCGCAATGAATTTGGGGTCTGCAGAACAAACAAATAAAAATAATTACAATATTATTCTAAAAAGAAAGAATATAACTGGAATGCTACATTCACTTGAGGCTCGGAAATGAGCGTTCATGCAGTCACTTCCAGTGAAAAGTCTATGTAAACACACGTATGCGCAGTTTCTAAGACCGTTTTTGGGTTCTACATGCAAAATGTGCAGCCGTTGAACATGTGCTTTGTAGTGACGTATGGGTCGCATCATTTTCAAATCATGGAAGTCTCAACCATTTGAAAGTGATCATAAAGAAGAAATAAATTTGTGCCCAGATGTCCACTGTCCACACAAAGAGTCAATAATATCTTCTTTTTATGCTGTTCTTCAGGCATAAATGTATGAAACATATATCAACAGAATGGCAGGGAAGCAACCTACAGTGCAGCACCATGAAAGCAATAAAACTGAAAGGGCGTCCATTTTCTTCTTCTTCCTCTGTGATGTCTTTAGCGGTTGGCAAACAACTTAAAGGTGCATTACCGCCACCTACTGGAATGGAGTGTGGACCATGATCAGTATTTGTCTTTTATAAGTCATAACCTTAAACAAGTCCCAATCTATGAAAGCTTTCACTAGCCTACTCTACTCAATATTTTTATCCTTCAAAGAAATGTAATAAATAATCACAACTTTTATTATCTGCTAAAATTGTAGCCATATACCATTATATTTCTAAATAATTATTTCTGCATTCCAAGGCGTCCATCTTGAAAAGGTCCTCTTCTATAGGTGGTTAGCCCCACCCCTTCAACAAGCCAACCCAAATACTAATCTGAATCAAACACGTTTAAGAAACTAAATCGTTCACGTGTATCTTGCTTGTAAAAAAAAAATCAACATAAATAAACAAAAAATATTTTTTCAATAGAACAACAATTTCCAGACAAAAATGCAACATAAAAAGAAAACATTTTCAATTTACAAAAGGAATGTCAAAGGAAACTAAAATAGGTGGGTCCACTGGACTTCCTGGAACAGAAGTGCTCCTAAAAAACCAGGAAGTAAAACACTGAGAACAACCAAAAACCAGTGTACAAAAAAAAAAAAATGAATTACAATAGATGTCAAAGGTGAAAAGTGTGTAAATCCACAAACAAATCCACTTTGTTAAGCCCTTACACAGTGACAGAGATCCACTCCGTCACAGAATTATGCAACACCAAATCTTTCAAATATCGGAATAGAGCTGTGAAAAGAAAGTTCAGTCCAGTGTGAACACTGTATTCTAAAAATACCTGTTTAGAGTGCACACTATGTCTGGTGTGTAGGTAGCTTCAGATGTTGTCTATTGCTATAAGTTTTCTAAAGTTTATCCTCAGGGTCAATGGGTTGATGGAGCCTATCAAACTGGGTGAAGACTTCGTATACTCTGGACAGTTTGCCATTGAGGGCCACACAACCACATGCACTCACATCTAAGCGGTAATTTTGAATCTGAAGGAGGAAGCCGGAGTGCCTGGAGAAAATCCCTGCATGCAGGAGGAAAACATCTGTTTCCTCCAACATTTATGTTTTAAAGTTTTTTAATAACCCGTTAAAATCAACTTTTTTAATATATAGGCTAACAAGTGAGGCTTTACCATGGAGGAGTCTCTGGTCCGTTTCTGTTCTCATGGTGGAACGGCCGCCCATGCTCCTGAAGATCACAGCGTCTCTTCCAAGGAAGTCTGCTGTCAGTCCAGTGTACAACTCACCTCCTGGAAATGAGCAGCGGGAGAGTAAACTCACGGGAAAGCATTGGATGTAAAAGCTTGAGGGCATTTTAAACATGAAGAATGTGAAGTAGTTGGTGTAAATGTGACAATTGTGGATTAAAAATCAATCCTCAACATCTTCTCAAGAAATGTCTCAATGATTGACTTGCTAGGAAATGTAAATTTTATTGCTGCAAGCAATTCAGTCAAAACTACACAGACATGACTGAGCGATTCCATCCACACTTCCAGTGAAACAATAAGGAGCAGAAAGCATTTGTCTTCAGATGTTTTTTTACTTTGTGTTACAATAATTAAAGGATCACAACAGACTTTGTGAAAAACAGTATTTGAGAAGAAAAAGCCCCAAAATAAATGAGACGCTTTTGGTGGACATAAAAAAGGTTTGGTGAAGTGGAGCATGAAGAAAATTAGAGGTGACAGGAACATTAGGGGTTTAGGCAAATGGGGGAAGAAATCAAATAAATCCAACACTGAAACTATTGAAAGAGCTGCAAGCAATTCTGAAGACAAACATACCTCACAGAACACGTCCCGCAATGAGACTAACAGTAGGGAAACCAATTTGGACTTTCAGTGACTCGGGAAATTCATGTACATGGAAATGAAACACCCAGTCTTCCCACTGGTGCTCTTTGATGGTTTTGGGAGAAAGAATATACCAATCAGGGTTAGCAGTCACCAGACAAAAGTCACTAACTTTCCAATAGGTCAGAAACAGAGAAAAAAATCTGACATCCATATAATAACTGAGATTTATTTTTTCATGAAATAAATCTATTCATTTTAAAATTCAACGGTGTTAAATTTTCCCAGCTCTTGCAGAAACTGAATCTGGACACTCTCCTGCGACATCATGAGCTTATTATGCTTGGCTTTGGTTTTGCATCAGAAACACGCACACCCATCCCTCTTCAGGCTGCAGACTCACATAAGGTCAGTTCCGAGTAAAGTGTTATGACGTTATCTCACAAACGCAGAGATGCATTAACTGGTTTCGACAGGGGGCGGGATCAGGATCTCTGTGCATTTTGGTGGACAGTCGTCAAACCAAAGTGGAGGCACAAGTTGATATTTGTACAGAAATATTTTTAAGTTCTATTTTTTTTTCCATTGTTGACATATCTTGTTTTTTCCCAGAAGAACATTTTACTGTAAACTCAACTAAATGAGACCAAAGAAGTCAGAAACTAACAGAGAAAGAAGAAAAATCTGCAAATGTGGGACATGTTAGTCCTTTTAGTTGCACAATTCCATTCTCAAAGTAATAAAATAAAAAAACATATTGCTGGAGAGGGAAAGACTGAAGCTCCAGGCAATTTTTACTGAACCAGCAGACTTATAATGACCTTGGGAGGGCGAGGAACACTTTCACAAAAAAAAACTTCCATAAGCTGAAAGAAATCCTCTGCTTTGTGCCTTTGATTACCAATTACCTGTGTCCATCACCCCTTTTTGCAAGTAACAAGCTCAAATAGTCTGTGACAGCTGGATAATTCTGCTTTCCCACCGAGGGCCACCAAGAGCCAAACTACTAAAGATTTGGCTCTACCTGAAGTTTTTCTGCCAAAGAACAAACCACGGCGGGAGGATTTCTGCCTCTGGAAGAACACAGTTAGAAAAAGAAGAAGCGATGTATACAGAACTCCACCCCAAACTAACCCCTGCACTGCAGGTTACTGGCATGGATAAAAGTTATTTATCAAGCTAGAATAAATACCTGATGACATTTAGAGAGAAACACCCAGAGCGGCTTAATTTAGTCAATGTGTCTCCAAAGGGGGTGACTCGGGGTTGTTGCTTAAAATTCAATGTCAGAGATTTCTGTGCAGAAAAGTTAAAGATGGATTGGACTTTGAATTTATTTAAACTACACAATGAATCATTCAAAAAAAAAAAAAACAAACACATTTTTCATTTGTATTTTTTTTTTGCTTGGCAAACAACAGTCAATTTTTTTGTAATATAAAAGGACTCTCTAAAAAATAGCAAAGTAAAAACAAAAATAGCAGGAATGTCAAATTATGGGTAAATCTTGAATAAATAGTTACAGACAAATTAGCGCATTATTTTTTTTTATGCTGTTAATCTAATTTTAATCAAAACTATCGTCATGTTCTAAGATACAAAAAACAAGGGTTCAACTGTTTATATGCATGAACGCTTTATTTGATTGAACTCAGCTGAAAACGTCTTTTATATTCCACGAGCGCCGGGTACCAAACATTGCGATACGCGATACATGACTCACGATATCAATGAAATCGCAATACTGCAATAATTGGTAAAAAATCATCTCTAATAACTCACAATATATAACACACACATTTTTTAGAAAAGTATGTCGCCATTTGTTTTTTAGCTTGAACATATTCATAATAAACAACGTGTGTCTTATTTTGTGCAACACATAATAGACATTTTTTGCAACACTGCTGAAATCAGTGATACTATGTCTTTCAAATGGATTGACACCAATTGAATTGGAATTATCTGTAAAATTCAATGTTAACAATAGTAAATATGAACAGCAATGCCATTACTGCAAAATTGTTGTAAACAACAAATCAAAAATTAAGTAATTAAAGTAGCTGTCAGGCACATTGGTCAGTCTCACAACGCTCTCCCCCTAACTTCCTCCAAAGGAACGTCTCACTAAAGGATGATGAATTTAACGTTTTACAGCCTCCATAAACAAAAATAAAAGATCAATACTTGGTGGGAACCCATTGAGAATCAATCGCAGGAATAAATATCGTGATATATTGCAATGTCGATATTAACTAAGTTAATTATTTTGATGTCTAAAGACAACCTCACTTTAACAACAATTTTGATTCAACATTTAAACGTCAGATTGAGATTTTTATCAGGCGTCATATGGACGTGCAGATCCAGTTCATCCAGATTATAATGCATTGGTCCGGCAAAAAGCAATTTTGGACGTCTATATAACCAGCATATTTTTTCACAATTTAATATCTAATAATAACTTCACTTCACTTAAGTCACTCTGACTTAAACCTACTCTGGCCATCATATATTCCCATCAGATAACGTTATAGTGCCTTAACTAACCTCTTGTTGGTGTAAGAGTAATATTTGTTTTATCAGAAAAAGTTCATAATGCTATTTTTTTCTTTGATCTTTTACTGTACCATTATGTCATGATTTTAAATGAAAATATGTCAAAACAAGGCTTTTTACAACAACTATTAGGTTAAACATAGTTGCAATTAAAATAGATTAATTAGTTACAAGTCACATTTAATTAATCGCACACAAAAAAATCAGCACTGGAAAATAGACTTACCACTGAAAGTGCTGGCGAATGTGAAGCTGGGGTCGTGCGGAATTCCTCGTCCACTCTCCACATTCCCGGGATTCATGGTGAACACATGCTGAAGAGGGAAAGACTTCCTATCAGTAATTACTTCAAGCAAGTCTTCTATAGGATCAACAAGATGCTTCAATTTTCCAAAAACTGTACAATCAGTCTTGCTTCACATAATAGCATAAAAATCACTGAATCATATTTACTTCATTAGTTCCTTCAAGAAGAAAAGTTTTGTCCTTCTGACCTTGGAGCAGTCAGGTTTTTCAGGACATAAACTAATGTTTCTGCTTTTAATGTGTTTTATATTTTCCGAAATATTTAGACGTGTCCTTTCATCGAACTCCTGTCTGTCTGAGAACTACAGCGCAGTCTGAGATAGGAGGAAATGCAGAATCAGTGTAGCTGCCAGAGGTCAGACAGCTTTCCAAGCAGCTCCCAGCATCTGCAGATCAATCCTGGGATTGCTGCAGTGAAGTAAACTCGGCTGAGTTGTAAAGAAAAGCACAAAAGAACAAAAACACTAAAGGGAATACTGAGAATTGTCAGTATCTGAGCAAACAACGCATACTTGTTCCAAATGATAACTTTTTGTCTGACTTAAGCAGCGATGAACGGATTAAAGAAACAGACAGGTTCTTTCTCTGTGTTCGTGTTATGAACAGCTTTTCATGTCCTGACTGAGTGACTTGTAAGATCAGAAAGGAGGCAAAGTGGTGGAAAGGCTTTTTGGTTCTAAACTTTTTTTCTTCCACTTTAAGGCCACCAACGTGCCGTGCTGTCTCTGCCAGAGCTCCATGGGTGTGATCAAACGTGGCCCGCTTCCAGAATAAAGGGGGAGTGGGAGGTGACCAGACCTACGTCGAAGCCCCCGGGTTTGATGCAAGTCCGCATCACAGTGGACTCGCACTGAACTCTGAGCCTCAGTCTCTGCTGCTCCGATAGACAATGGAGCATTGTTGTGAGGTGGGCAAGTCCTCCAGTAAGCAGAGATCACAGGGGAGATGATGACATTGTAGTCAACCGGATAAGAATACTGTAAGACAGTCTGCAGGACAAACAATGACACACGCAGTCAGCTGTGTAATACGTGATGGATAGCATGGATGCGGAAAACCAATGGCCAGATCATGTTTCTTATATTCATTATGTACAACAGCACCTCTCTTTGAGGTGCCTTCTCAAATAACTTGTTATGCCACTCACAAAAACAACAGTTAAGTCAATCTGCCAAATTCAAACCATCGTAAACACTTTAAACTTCTTTGTAAACACAAGACTTTAAAGACCCACTCCAATGAGAATCATGTTTTTAGTGCTTTTAACGTGTTCTTGTTGCGTTTTTCCCATCATGGAGGACATGCATAAGCTTAAAAAACATTTCTGAATATTTTTTTATTTAAATTGTTGTGAATCAGGAGGAGATAAAAAAAGGACATTTGAAGAAGCTTGTAGTTGTGACGTAGGAAATATAATGAGAAGGCAACAAGCTTCCTCCATTCTGATACGTCCACTTATAGACGATTAGATCCATTTACATTTTGATTTCCTTGTCTGGCTCAAAACTCTATGGCTCGGTAGCTCCGGTTATGTTATATTGGGGGTGTGAGGGGCTGTAAGCTAGCGGGAGACTGTGGAAACACATGGTTGATGGGAAGTGGGGGCAGGCTTGCTCAACATGCCCGCCCACACCTAAAAGCTGGTGTATACGTCCAAGCGATTTGTAATTGCTCACGCCGCAGGGGTAATGCTAACGGAGTGGAATCGCCCCAGTCGCTGCAGAATGTGAGACCTTCGGGTGGAATTTTACGCCCAGAGTGCAAACGCATGCAAATTACGTCTTTTAATTTGAATTTATTTTAGCAATTGAAGAAATCAAGGAAACTCTGTTCAGAAAAATGTCTGAAAATCATTGAAACTTAACTGAAGAAGTTATTGGAAATACCAAACTTCACATACAGACACACAGAGTGGACAACTAGATAGAAAACAGAGCAATTACTGGAAATACATGTCTCATATAGAGCAGCATTAGATGATGCAATTTGCCCTTTTTAGTTTTAATTTTTATTTTGTCGCCTTTGTATTGCCTGCTTCAGTTGGACGAACACACCACTTCCTCCTCTGCTATGTACCTACATGCTTGCAGAGGCTGCAAGTGTCGTTGATATGCTATTAAACATAAAAACCAGAGACCATTGTGTCACTTAAAAAGTATAAACGCCGCTCAAAGGTTCATCGCAGTCATCGCGGACACAATCAAAACCAGCCAACATTAGTTTGAACTAGACCGCATGATTGTGGATATGACTGCTGTAATGCCTGCTGGCTGTGAAGTATAAACCAGCCTCAAAGTGAGAATTTCCTATGAACTACTGCCGCTGTGCAGACACTATGTCCCAAGAAATCCACATAGATTTTTTTGATTTAGCCCTAAAACCACCAAATCATCATTAAAATACCACTAGGAGCGCCTTAAAAATAGATCAAAGATGAATAAGGTGGAACTTTAAATTTATTATGTTCAGCTTTTTGATCTATTTGTGAAAACTCTTGGTGAGAGAAGTGAAGCATCTAGAAGATCCAGACATAATTGAGACAGACATGCAGAAAGATAGTTACTTCCAGCCACATAACCTGAATGAAATATTTAAACTGTAAACATTTCAGTTCAGATAAACAACAGTAGCTCTAATCAATCACCAAAATTACATTGGAGTTAGTGATCACTCTAACTCCGATATAAAATTGTTCAACTTTTCGACATGAAATGAACGTGCCAGCAACAAAATGTCCTTCTTGCCAGGTCATCATTGTAAATGAGAATTTGGTCTCAATTGATCCTCCTGGAAAAATAAAGGTTAAATAATTAAAAATGATTTAAATCTACAAAGGTATAAATTAATTTGTTTTGTTCTAATGAAACTGAAGCTCATACCAAGTGAAAACTACATAAGGAACAAACACTCAAGTCCTAATAACAAGAGGAAAGCTATTGAGTCCAAAACCTTCTTTTTTTTTGTATCGTTAAATAGACATGACACAGGGGTATTTTTTAGGAACCGCACCGCTCCATTTCCTGTTTAACTTTGAGCTTGAATGTAAATGGGAGCCTGGCCTCTTGATTGACAGTTCATTATAAAATTTGTGGCTATGGAATACCTCCTTCAACAAAATATGACTTGTTAAAATCATCAGTAAGTTGAAGAAAACAGGAAAGCTAAAATGACTCACTTAAATTGTTTCTTTTAGGAATCCTATTAGTCATTTACTCAACAATACGGTCACAAAAACATGTGTTACAGATATATTAACTCCAGTTTTTGTCAGTCCAACACTGCAATTTAAACATCATACAACGTGTGTGGAGCATAGAGGGACTTTTAAAGAATTTACTCTGTTGCAATAAAATCTGCTAAATTGCCTTTTCCAAAACACATCACAGCAGACGGTTCTTGAGATTATAAAAATGTATGTACATCCCTAACATTAGTTTTCAACCCTTTGGGCATCTTGAATTTTCTTTGATCAGTTCTTTTTTTTTTTGTCTTGAAAATGTCTTAGCTCCTTCAGTTACCACCTGTAATTGTCCTTCCTTAAAGTTTACAAATGTACTCCTCTGTAATCTTACAAAACTAGGAGGACTAGCCACCAGGAGTTCATCATTTTGTGAGGAATTGTGACTTTAGCATAATTTCTTAAGGGTTAAAATTAGATTTTAGGGGTTCAAAGTCAATTTAGGAATACGGCTCCCTGACATTTGGTTAAATATGGTAAAATCTTGTGGTTGTTCCCTTGGTCATAAACCATAATAAAATGGAACAGCCATGAAGAAAGAGTTTTATTCTTTAAATAAATTAATTGTGATACTTTTCATCATTAAAGTTAAATTAAAACACTGGATCAGTTTATTTAAATGAATTAATTAAATGCTTTACTGTGCAAAGAAAACTGCAAATTTCATCAAGTGTCTATCTGCAACACTGTAAATATAAACCTACATTTGATGCAGACATTTTATACAGATAAAAGTAAATAATGAAGAAAAAAAAATGAAAAAAATAAATCAAAGGCACAAAACCATGAAACCATGCAATTAAAAGTGTTCATTTTAAAGTGAAAATGCTCTTCTTTTTTTAAAGTCCCTTTAAAAGTGGTTCAAATATGTATATTTCAGTTCTCTCATATTTGTGTTTAAACAGGCATGTTGCTCCTCCTGTTTGTGTGTGTTTCTGTCTGCAACCTCTGCCTATTTATATGTTCAAGTTGGGGAGTTGTGTTTTGTTTGACCCGTTGTGAGTATGTGTGTGTGTGGTCTGGTCCTCTTTGTGTCGTCACTGTATTGAGATGGTTTATTTTCACGTCTTTGACGCTGCTCAGGCGTTTGTGTCACTCGCCACAGGGACTCCAGTGGATGTCAAGGAGTGTGTGGGTGATCGACGGTGAAGGGAGCAAAAATCATTTTTTCATTAGAAGTTAATCTTGAAAGGAGATAAAAAGAAAATTTTAAAAGCACCTCAACAAATAACATAAAAAAGGTATTTTTTAAAGTAAATTATTAGAAAGGTTTTTTTGAAATGTTGTCTTGTTCCTGTTCATCCTTTGATCCCGTCTTATACTAAAATATCTGTCAAAAACATTACATTTCTTGCTGAACATCAAATAATTTAGCATGTTTCAAGGTCAAGAGTTTATAGAAAAAACAAGTTGGAGATGAAGGTCTTTCTTTATAGGTAATTAAAAAAAAGGTATTAGTTTGGTTTTGAAAATGTGTCACGGTCAGAGAACAAACCATTGTCACCTAAAAAGAGGCTGGCAGGATGGTGTGAGAGATGGACAGAGAGGGAACACCTCAGCCCCAACAGAGATGAAACACTCAGAAGGTCAAGGGTCATCCCACCCAAGGTCCAGTCTGAGGCCGTGGAACCTTGGCTCCTGGGAGAGGGCACACAAACATGCCAGTGTGTGCTCTTCTCTAGTTAACCATTGGCTAAATAAATGGACAGCTCCCCTCTGGTATCATCCTGTGAGCTGCAGACTCTTGGAAGACCTTAGAGGACACACTTGTGGTCTGACTGATTATGACAAGCATTTACATACAAACCTGCTCGAGCAACAAGGCAGCAGGTACCTTGTTGTGAGTCATGGTGACAAGGTTTTAAAATCATAAGATGTGCAGAAGATTGATGGTAGGTATAACAGATAACACCCTACATATCAAGATGAATGTATTTTTAACCAATGAGATGTGGGGAGATGCATGTAATAACTGCTATAATAGAATTGGAAGTCAACTCTGGAGGGAGTTTGACTGAAAAACAAAAATATTTTTTTTTTACAACCCCCATGAGATCATACGTCTCAAAGTAGTACTACAGACAGATGTAGAAACATGCTAAGAATAAAACCATCCTGAGAGAACAAAAAAAGATAATAGAAGATATCTTAAGTACAGATTTTCCCATGAATTCCAGCATGGGCTGGCACTGCAAACTGCTCCAACCTACTTCCAATAGCTCACCTTACTCACATATGTGAGCTGGGATTCAAATCTCTTGAGCCACTACTAAAATCTTGTGGGTTGTGACTCATGTCATTAGAGCTGTGACTTAAATCTCGTGGGCCGCAACTAAAATCTCGTGGGTAGTTGTTTAAATGTCGTGGGTTGTGACTCAAATCACGTGAGCTGTAACGTGAATCTTGTGGGTCGCAACTAAAATCTCGTGGGTCAAGACTCAAATCTTGTGGGTTGTGACTGAAATCTTGCATATTGCGACTAAAATCTCGTCGGGTCATGACTCAAATCTCGTGGGTTGCAACAAAAATTCCATGGGTCATCACTAAAATCTGGTGTGTCACCACTCAAATATTGGTCACAACAAAATCTTGTGGGTCGCGACTAAAATCTCATGGGTCGCTACTAAAATCTTATGGGTTGTGACTAAAATTTCATGGATCGTTACTCAAATCTAGTGGGTTGTGACTAAAATCTCATGGATAGTTGTTTAAATGTCGTGGGTTGTGACTCAAATCTCGTGAGCTGCGACTTGAATCTTGTGGGTCGCAACTAAAATCTTGTGGGTTGTGACTGAAATCTTGTGGGTTGTGACTGAAATCTTGCGTAGTGCGACTAAAATCTCTTCGGGTCTTGACTCAAATCTCGTGGGTCGCAACAAAAATTCCATGGGTCATCACTAAAATCTGGTGTTTCATCACTCAAATATTATTGGTCACAACAAAATCTTGTGGGTCGCTACCAAAATCTCGTGGGTCGCTACTAAAATTTCATGGATCGTGACTAAAATCTCGTGGGTCGTGACTAAAATCTCGTGGGTCGCGACTAAAATCTCGTGGGTCACAACTCAAATCTTGTGCATTGCGACTCACAAGATTTGAGACGCATCCTACAGCCATGAGCTGTGTGACCCACGAACCGGCTCACCAAAATTTTAGTGCAATTTTATCATATAATTGAGCGTTGATGCTTCTTTTAACATGGTGGATTCAATTGGTCCCATAAGATCATCCGATAGCTCTCTGTACTGTGAGTTTTGTCAGTAAAAATAGCTGATTTATTTATTTACTGGTTTAAAAGCATAACTGCAATTTGCCAGGATAAGCATAGAGGCAATTAGATATGTAGCAAAAGTGTCTCTGAGCCTGACTTCTGCCTGTCTTGCGTGCGACTCACGGACTTTGGATCACAGCTGATGGGTTGTCACTCTGTGGGTACTCAATATCGTGAGTCGCGACCATAGAGACGTGAGTCAGGTGAACCACTAGAAATGGGTCAGTGCTGTTTGCAGCACTTGCTGTATCTCATGAATCCCCTGATATTTCTTATGAATTTATACACCAAATACTCACCCACCAAAGACCAATGTTCTATTGCAGACGGATTTAGACGCCGCAGCTCAGTGAAAGCAAAAGTTAAGACAGGATTGTTAAGACAGTTCTACTTGATGGAGGGTTTGACTGCCCAGCTACAGATGAAAATGGACATTTGATGGTTAAGAGTGTCTACTCCTGTATAGATTTTTGTTTGATCACTGAATACTTTCCTCTTTCTATATCTGTACCATTTTTTTTCTAAACTTGAGAGAATGAGCCCAATTTCAACACATTAGTTTATTACTGTTACGTTAATTATCTGTAATTTTTCCTCTTAAGGCAATTAAAATAAGAACATTTAAAAAAAAAAAAACTACAATGTAAAAGGTTTGGTCTCAACTCAAACATAACTCAAAAATCATATTCAATGTTAACATAATCATCTCAAAAGTAAGAAAAATCCTAAAACTATTAGAAATAAAACTGATTACTGAAACTGGAAGTTACATAGTAACTATAAAAAACTGGTAGTATTAGAGTTTGATAAACTTAAATATGTCTGTTTTTGCTACATTGTAAGTGAAGTACAATAAATGCACAACAAAAACTCAAACTACAGTTGAGTTTGGAGACGAGTGTTCAACCAGCAGACATCCAGCGCATTGCTAAAAGGTTAAGTGTCAGCAATCTGTTCTTTTTTAACTAGTCTGCAGAGTCACATAGATGACCTACTTTTTTCTAGAATGTCAGCTCCTTTTTGGTATGCAGTGGTACCTGCTATTTTTATGATGTCGCCATGAACCCTCAACAATTCCCTAAAGAATGACAGAATGTGAGGCACACAATGGCACAACCAAGAAAAATTCACCCACAAAAATATGCTGCACTCAGAAAGGTTAGCACTCTCCCATTTCCCTCATTTCCCCAACATCACTCTCTGCCAGCAACCACCCTCCCCCTTAGCCAATGTAGATTTTGACCCCCTCCTACTGAGCCAGGCAGGGCAGGGCACTGGGCAAGGATTGTGAAACCTGCCTTGAAACAGAAAGCTATGAGCTCGTCTTAATAGCCCCATTCATTGGCTCTTGTGCTATAAATGGTTCCGAGTGTGAGACTCCGCAGAGGGTTCCACTGAGCTGAGTGGCTGTGGAGAGCCAGCATGTGCGGCTGAAAAGCCTAATGCTATGGCTGAGTACGCCCAAAGAAAGGCGTATTATACATGCACAAAGCTAGTGAGAAACATATAGAGTTTTCTCTTCATTAAAGAAGCAAATGAAGGTTGTGGGCACAACTCCAGGGAAAAGAAAACTACTCAAAACCTCAGCAACACTTGTGCCTGAAAAGTCGCTTTGCTAAAAGCTTACCAAGTATTATGAAACAAATCAACAAATGCTAATTTACCGTATTTTATGGAGTATAAGGGTGTATTCAGACTGGAAAAATCATTTGTTCTGGACCCAGTCTGCTTGATTTGTTTCGGATCGAGTCCTGAACGTTACATTTGGTTTGTATACAGACTGCCATCAAGCAACCCTTTCAGTTTCGAACAAAAGCTTGTAAACAAAACCACATAAATAAAGATCTTTTCACTCAGTGGACAGGAATTACCAGGGCGGGGCAAAGCAACTAGAGGCAGAAATTATGGAAGTCCTTTGAAATCCTTGTCGGAATAGTTCCCTTATTTAAACTTTAGAATGTCTGTATCAGCGTTAGGTAAACACCTTTTACTGCTACTTTGGTATGGTGGAGGCATGCTGCAAGACGGTTACTGGCAAGACGACATCTATGAAAGTAAGATGATAAGTGTTTATGACAGATGGAATGTTGGGAAAACAGTGAGAAGCAATGTGGATCACGGTAACTCTTGTGCTATCTTAGGCATGTTTACATCAAAAGTAAGACAGCTCACTGACCTTTTTTTTCAAGGATTTTGTATCATCACTGATGTCCGTGGCAGACATAAAATCCTGGGTTTAAAATTTTGTTTTAATAAGTCTGCATTCATCCGACCACATGTCAATGAGCTCCTGTGCCTCATTGTTGTGAACGTCACAGCGTTCACATGCCGCGCGACAAGACGAGACACAAAAAAACAAGTAATAAGCGCTGTTTAGCTGTGTTAAAATAAACTTTTTAACAAGTCAGCAGTTTGGCCCTTAACCTTCTTTAGTAACACGACAATCGTTGCTTTAAATTTGTCACACTGCTTCATTCCTACTTTGCTTACATCACGTGACCACTGGCTACGGTGGCTGTTTTGGTCAAATTATTCCACCAATTGTATTCAGAGTGAGGAATCTCAGTCCGACTGGAAACAAACCGAGACCCCCTCGAAAGATGGGTCCGAGAGCGGTTACTACTGCTTGCTTGTATTCAAGCTGAAGATTTGTTCTGGATTATCAGGGGAAATTGACTCTGGTTCACTCTAAGCAAACCAAATGTGTCCAGTCTGAATAAACCCTAAGTCACCCTGGAGATCTAAAAAAAGGACAATAAAGAAGCAAAAAAAAACGTACAAGTTGCTCCGGAGTATAAGTCGCACTTTAGGGAATAAAGTGCAAGAACCGTTTACTAAAAGGTAATCAGTTGTTCATTGGCCAATATTTATTCAACAAAAAAATATTACATGCAAGTTATTACTTAGTATAAGTTAGATCCCTCCCTTGTCAAACTATGCAAATGACAACGACTTGTACTTAAAAAAATACGGGTGAGACCATTGAACGTAAACATCAAGTGAATTCATTCATCTTTATGTCTGGTGATTAATGTCAGCTGGAAATTACAGCTAAATTATATTTTATTTTAACCTGATAAAAAAAACAGAATCATTTATCAGCTTTAGCAATAATAGAAACAGTGAGTTGTATTATGTAAATTGCTATGTAAGTCTTGCGTGACTGTAGCAATAGAACTGGGTTAAGTACCAGATAATTGTTATTTTCCTCATGTTCAAAGATAATGAGACGATGACGCAGTTCCTGTTCAATGTACACACACACACAAAACTCATATTCTCCTGCTTACCTCTCCTCTGTGGCCCACATAGATAAAGGCACACATAGGTTGGAATGCACCAGTGCCACAGGCCAAAAGGTGAGTGCGGTTGTAAGGCTGCAGGAGACGCACAAAGTTGGCACACTCTGTCTGCAAACACAAGAAAAAAGTGTAAATATCAAAGATTTATTTTATATTTGCTACAAAACTCAAGACACATTCAGTTTTAACAGTTCCTCGCTTTTAAAAAGTTTCACTTTTATATATTATGAGCCTCTTGCTCATACGGATTTTTTTAATAAAAACCTCAACGCTGCACCTAAAAACACATCCATATGTTTTTGGAAGGCTCCTAAATCAATCAAATGTGATGATCTGTCACCAAATGCAGATAAGCTGATTTTCATGGTACTGAACCACAACCCAAAAGGATGATTGATCACATGTGTTGGAAGTATAAGGTCTCAAAAGGGTTTATCAGATGAAATAAGATTACATCGACACACCACTTCGATCTTTTGGAAGTCAGCCACTAGTGGCTGTAGAGAACAGACTTTGACTCTAAGTAGCAACAGAACCACCAGCAGAACCATATTTGTGTCCATCTACAGAGATACTTTTGACCTCTGCTTTTGCAGCAGAAACAACAAGAGTTAAATGGGCACTCAATTGTGTCCTACCAATGTTAAATATAAATCTAGTGTCAAACATTTACAATATAATGAATATAAACACAAAGGGCAGGGTTGAACAACTGTAGAAACAATGAAGGCGACTGCCCTAAAAAGCACTCTGTCACAGAAACAAGCAAAAAAAGAAATAAACAAGAACAGAAGAAACTATGGAAACAAGAGTCATGAGATCTGCAGAGGAAGCAGGGGGCATGACTGCTTTCCTTCTTCAAATCAAACACAAAAGAAGCTTGACAAACTGTGTCCACCCTGAAACTGTCAATCCTTGAAGGGAACCAGGTCAAACTCATAAATCTATGACTGCCAGCTAGAATATGCAGTGTCATAAGTGGTCGTGTTGAACAAAACGGGATAGAGAATACAATATAATATAATATAAAAATAGTTTATCTTGGATAAACTTGTATAAAGGATGAATGTTTAAGCGATTCTCCATAATGAATCTAAGCCAACAATGATTGTTTTTGAACATGAGTGTGCAGTTTAAAGACCCACTCCAATGAAAATTGTGTTTTTAACATGTTCTTGTGGTATTTTTTTGATAATGAAGGACATATATAGAGAAAATTAAATTGTTTTCAGAGTAATGCGTATTCAAAGTGTTGTGAATCAGAAGCAGATCAGAAAATGTCAATAGCAGAAGCCTGCAGCAGCGGTTTAGGTGCTACAAGCAGTGGGCTTCAGCGTTCCTGCTCTGCTTCATTCTAATGCATCCACTTGGAGACAAACGTCTTTGTTTTTCTCGTCTGACCTGCACTAAAATCTGTTTGGCTGGATAGCTCTGAGATGGCTCTCCATTTTTGTTGCACTGGTAATGTTAGGTCTGGGTTGTAAGAGGCTGTAAGCTCACGAGATAACAAGTAATCAGATGGATGGAAATGGGGCTCCCACGTCAAGCCTTACAGCTCGGGGGCGATGCAGGAGTGGTCTAGCTACGGCAGATGACTCCCATTGGCTACTGGATGGCTGAGGCTACAGGCTGTGCCGCCCAACTTTAAAAAAGTGCGTCCAGCGAAAATTTTAACCACAATGAGACAGATTTGGAGTGCAGCAGAGGCTGGATTGTAGAGGTCGGATGTGATCGTCAGAGCCGTAATACTTGCCGTGGGAGCCAGGAGTTACTCTGTACCAACAGTCCCGCCCACAACTCAGAGGCAAATTTCTAATGAACTCCTGCCACTCTGCAGATATGTCCAAGAAAATAACACATTTTTTTTATTATTTTAGCTAAAATCAGCAGAATCATAATTAAAAGACCACTGGAAACACTTTGAAATAGATCAAAAGATGATCAGAGTGGGACTTTAACTAAACTGGGAATAAAAGTGTATTTATTTGCATCGCTCTTATGTGCACTTGAGTCTCGGTTTTCATTGCACTGGGTCGAGTGAGTGTGTCCCTGTGTGTGGCCCCTTTCCTCTAAATTGTTGTCAGACCCTCAGCCATTGTTGATCATTTCCTCGAGTGCTTTGGCAATGATACAGACCTGATGTAAACCACACCGTGTCATGAACCGAGAGACAACAGAGCTTAATAAATTCACCTCTCAGAGAGGAGCATATAGGTCTAACAAAATGAATATACAACAGTTTGACTCAAACATAATTTTCAATAGATATGAATCTATTTAAGGCAAAATAATTGCAATGGTTTTTTGGTGTTCAGTTTATTCTTCTTTGTGGTTCTTAAACATAAAAGAGTGCCCAGGGCTCCACATATACAGAGAACTGTCACTGTTCAAACACTTAAGGAGGTGTTCTGCGGATCTGTGTGGCCTGGAAGACCAAAGAGTGGACGACATCTTAAAAGGAGGAAATATGCCTCTGCTCTCCCACTCTGGGATTTTGGGTTTTCCAATTCTGTGTGGTCTCCCTGAGATGAAGTGGCAGCAAAGGGAGTGGTGTTTAACAGAAAATGAAGTGGTCTCATTATTAAAACACATCATAGTCTTAAAAATTCTGGCCAAGTTAGTGAAAACAAAGGTCTGCAATGTTCATTCTGTTTTCCTTTGATCAATACAAGAAGATTTGCTGACCACTAATTCTCTGTCCCAAAAGAGTCTAAACACAGTTTAAAATTCACAATGCCCACAATTGTGTGGCTTTGATGGGTACGCAGATCGTATCGTTTAAAATTCTTCTTTTGTGGAAGATGAACAATTTACATAAATAAACAGAAACACTGCCAAGAGCCCTGGGAGTCTTTCCCACTCTTTACAACCAACAATGCAGAGACCGACTCCCCCATACAGTTTTCTTTGGAGCATTTAACGGAAGCTGCTGGGCTTCCACACAGCTCAAAAGAAAGTTCCACAGTGGGTTAGCCACTGCTGCAGAGTCATTTCCCACATGTCACCCAATGGTCAGACAGTTGTGACCCACTTCTGGTAGAGAAAAAATATAACCAGTATAGAGTTCATTTTTCGGGCAAAAATTTGTATTTTTTCAAGAATGTGTGTTTTGAGTGGAGATTAGAATCAAATATTACAAAATAAACATAGTAGGTAAAAAAGGCAAAAAATAATTTTTAAAAAGGTTATTTCCAAAAGAAAAATTATGTAAAACTACAATAAATTTGGAGTCTATTCAAGCCATCGAGGTCCATTACTAAGTTTTTCATTTCTGGATTTCTAGAACTCAAAATTACTTCATCACAGCTGATTGGCCACTTGGTTGTTACTTAAATTTGTCCGACGGTTATATTTTTCTTACTGAATAAATGTTGTACAAGTATGGAATTAAGCACAATGATGCTGTTACAGAAAATTTGAATGTGTGTGAGAGCATAAGTCAAAAGCCTCTACAGGGAAATTAAAAACATTTTATCCCAAATTTCATCTTGGAGTTAAGCCAGAGTCATCACGATAAAGTTTATCTTAATTTATGTTTTAGTGGCCACCCATGCAATCCCCTGAAGCTGATTTTTCTTTTAGAAACACGCCTTTTGTGTTTAAATGGTTTTGCAGGGATCACTATGTTGAGTTTCCTTGAGTTGTAAGAATAAACTTTAACATGGTCTCACAAATGTAGGTGCTGCCTTTTTTCTATATGTGGGTTGATTATATGTGCTGGGGGGATAATCTCAGTCATCCCCCGTAGGAATCTGAAGGGTTAATATGAAGCATGTTAACCAGAGTTTAAAAAAGTGGCCCCATCGCAGTGCAAAAATAAAATGTCAAACTCAAATTTGATTAATGTGGCCGTTCCCATGATAGCAAATATTTCTTTAAAAAGAAACCCATACAGTATCTTTTGAGGTGGCAAATCATACAGACTTATACTGTTCTGATAGCAGTTAAAAGCAAAATACAGTTATTGTTTTACATGAATATCTCTGTTTATATGAGGTCAGAAGGATTTTGGTTCTTATGCTTCTTGGAAAGAAAAGTACTTCCTGAAGTGTTGACATTTTTTAGCAAATTCTGTTCAAAAAATCAAAGAAAAACTAAAAAAGCATGCAGATTTAAAACACAAATGTACATTACTTATCCTAAAGTTATGGACTTCAAAAATTTAAATGAGACTGTAGAAACCTTAAAGACCCACTCCAATGAAAATCGAGTTTTTGGTATTTTAAACATGTTCTTTTTGCAATTTTTCCAATGATGTATGACGTGCATAAAATAATTTATGATTAGATCTGCATTTCTGATCATTTGTTTCATTTGAAAACCCAAGCTTTGAAAAAGCTCAGGATTGTGATCCAGTAACTGCTGGGGTCGGGCCAAAGTCTTCGTTCTCCACTACAATTCTGAAGCATCCACTTGCAGATGAATAGATCCATTAACGTCTTCATTTTCCTGATCTGAGCTGCCGTCTGGCTCTAAACTGTACGGCTGTACAGCTCCGATATTGCTTGCTGTAGTTTTGCTATGCTAATGCTATCTTGGGTTTGTGTGGTGTTATAAGCTAGCGGGTGAGAGTGTAAACAAAAGGCTGATGGGAAATTGGGCAGAGGCTAACAGTCCAGCTCACAACTCAAGAAAGAAAAAAGCCTAAGATACTGTCTTCATAAAAGTATTTTTTGACTAAAAACTTTATAATCATAATTAAAAGACTAATGGGAGCTATTTTAAAATAGAAAAAAGTATATAGTTAGAGTGGGACTTTTAGCCAGTTTGGTAACAAAAAAAAAAAAATCAAAATATTTTTTTCTGCTTTTGATTGCAAAACTAAAATCTAGAATTGCATAAAATATAATGAGCTTTACCATATTTATAATCTTTCAACTGTTTTATTTTTCACTAGCCTGGATTGTGTGAAATGATGCATCATCCTTTTAAAAACTGCCATGATTGTTAGTCCAGCTGACAGGAGAACATGTAAATAGATAAAGCATAAAAGTATGTTAACAGAGCAAGACAGGACATGTGAAGCTGAGTGCCTCCTCCATGCCTGCTATTTATTTGTGTGGGTTGTGATTAATGATGGAGGAGGTCATGAGGTGGTGACTCAGGGAGGAAACTCTATCAGTAAAAGCAAGTTTGAAGGTGATGAGCACTTGTCAGCAAAAAGCTGTGGGCAGATTAAACAAGAGCAGATTAAAAGACGAATTTTTTGTTTTGCTTTGTTTTTTATGAAAATTAAAAGTTTCTCTCTTTTGTTTTTGCATTTAAAATTGTATAAGCATTTTTTTAAATAACTTTTTCTCGTTCTCATTTGTCTGAGACACTCAGAGTGTCTGACAAAGATGAAAGAAACACAGTGAAAACCTTTCACCTCTCGACCTTCACCCCGTCTTGTGTATCAGCGTTAAACAGACCCTGTAGCCAAAATTTGAGTAGGAAGACGTGTCTTTTGTAAATGTTAGAGAGCACACCGGTAATTCATCCACTTCGACACCAGAAACGCTCTCAAACAAGACACCAGAAAGAATGCAGAAGAAGTCTGTGCAAGCTGACAAACATCTCAGTCAGTTGTGCGTGGGCAGCAACGCATTCCCTTTACGACACCTCAGGAACCAGTCAGATAGAGTTACTGCAAAAGAGCAAACTAATGCTACATTCACCTCCCTTCTGCTCTGGAAGGTGCAGCGCGGCACACACGGTGTGAACCCTGAAAGCTGCAATAGAAAACACTTAATAAAACTGATATAAGACACCCCTGGCACACCTGCCACTTCAAACACACAGAACATAGGCTTAAACACACAGAAACATAGAATGCCTAACTTGTTCCAGATGGAAGAGGCTGTCAGAGTTCCTGCTGTGAGCAGAAGAAGGTGAAAAAATTACAGTGTTTTCACAACGCAGAACCGTGTGCACTCATGCTGGGTTTGTTTGAATCGTGGATGGCTACAATTTAAGCTAAAGTCTTTTTATTATTTAAATTTAGCAATTGGCCAATAACTCAAAGACTAGAATCATTTTTTTTCTTTCCTTGCATTCATGGATTCTTTTTTTGTCCTTTCACATTACTCATTTCCTTCAATTTTATTCCTTTTTTCTATTCTATTCCCCATTTCCTCTTTACTTTATCTGGAGTTTCCCAGTGAATTTAAAGTGCAGTTACAGCTTAAAGAGAGGAAATACTGACTCATAAATGTATTTTTTTAACAAAAAAAAATCCAAATTAAGCACATAAACCTTTTTTGGTAAAGTGTTCATGAAGAAGTCTCTTTTGAAACATCTACCTCCTGACCTTTTGTTTCCGCTGCACCCTCTTTCCTCCTTTTGTGTTTGAACTTTAATCCTGAGACCTCTCCTCCCTTCACACAGCTAAAAAAAAGTCCTCACCTGTTATCACATCAAACACAAAAGCGTTTCTCTTTCAGCTCCTCTGTCTTTAGTGAAACTATAAACTACAGTATCTGCAGTGGAGTGTAACAGAGCAGCACACAGAGTTTGACCCCGTCAGAAGAGACTCCATTGATGGAATGCTGCTACCGACGGAGCTCTACATGCACGGGTGAACGGACATTTTTCTTCATAGTCTGCAGATTCCATGAAATGTCTTTCAGTAAATTCAAACAAAAGAAAATACCAGAATAAACACCTAAGAGGAGAAGTCGTTCTGATAGCTGCTGAAATCTTTCACCAGCCTGAAAGTCATGCAATAAAAGGAATTTTAAATGCAAATAGAGAATTGTTTGACACCTTGAGTCAACTTTTTGATGGTTGTGTTACATTGTTTTTGGAAGCTAACACAAGGTGAGAACAGAATGCAGATAACTGCAATCAAATCAGAGATCCGGTGAATTTTTATGGATTAAAAACAGGAGTTAAACACCCAATTGTTGGAGATCAAAAAGAGAACATAATAGTTGAACCACTGAGAATACAGCGACTCTGTGAAAGCTGAATGTGTTCATTTTGGGGGAAATGATCAACTGTTTAATAAGTACCTGCTCTTTCCCTGCTTGAATGCAGTCTTCTTTGTTGCCTGGTAACGGAGGCCAGTGTATCTGTGAGAAAAGAGAAAACAGAGTAAGAAAAAAAAAGGATTAACACTCAAAGATCTTTGAAATTATGCAAACAACAACCTCATTGATCTACTGAGCAATCTACAGATTTGAAGGCAAAAGTGATTCATGGGATGCAACCAACGCTCTATCAAATCATTTTTTTGTTTTTTCCAAAACACGCTAAAACATTACTTATTTT
This sequence comes from Oryzias melastigma, assembly GCF_002922805.2. NCBI lineage: Eukaryota > Metazoa > Chordata > Actinopteri > Beloniformes > Adrianichthyidae > Oryzias > Oryzias melastigma. Next base: position 3,084,009 of record NC_050518.1, read on the forward strand.
GACTTATTCCCATTAAGTTTTCTTTAACTTTTTACAGAAACAATTTTATCCTAATTTATCTACATTAATCTTACTTCTTCAAATAAATGCTTAAAAACCTTCTTTATTGAGCCAAATAATGCAAAACCACACACTATAAAATCAATAATAATCTGCAAATCAGACATAACATTTTAAATTTATGAGAAAGTATCTGTTTAATAAGTCAGAAAAATCTTGTTGGGTCTCAAAGTTCTGGTTGCAAAGATCCTTAGCCGTTTGAGAGACTCACAGAATAATCTCAAATATTTGCAAGACAAAACTTATGAAATGTGTTTGAATGAAACGAGTCAAAATTCAAATGAAACAAACTCCAGGGTGAGCAGCCTCTGATCATCTGCTGGGCTTCAAACGGGCTGCTGACATTGGCTTTAGTTTGGCCTGCATGGAAAATGGTTTTGTTTTGACTAGAGAGGATAGAAACAACCAAGATGGATGAAAATGACAGAGAAATGAATGGCATTTTCAAGGTTGTTTTCAAAGTCCGTTGGTCCAAAACGAGTCTGGTCTTATTTGGTCAGGATTAGTCTGAACATCGTCGTTCCACCAGACATTTCTGTTTTGAATGAAAAATGGTAAACAAAAGCACATGGCTAAAGATCTCTTCAGTCATTGGCCAGGAATTATGATGTCAAAGCAAAGGAAAAAGAATTATGGATGTCCTAAACTTTGCAATCCTTGTTGGGTTAATTCACTTAGTCAAACTTTAGATTTCGCTGACCAATTTTGAGTGTCTGTTACCATCAGTAACAATTCTTTTTGCTTGGTACTTTGATACGGTAGCTAAGAAGTTACGCTGATACGTCTTGTTGTTGCTTTACTTTTGTCTGCGGCTTTTCCTACTCTGCTCACATCCCGTAACAGTAATACCCAGCTACGGTGGCTGTTTTGGTTCAGTTCTTCCGCTCTGAGCATGGAGCCTATTCAGACTGAGAAAAACTCAGAGTGAACTGAAGCTCAGTCTAATTAGAAACAAACCAAGACTACTTCGAAAGATGGGTCAGAGAGTGGTTCCTGGTCCCAGACCAGGATCTGCTTGGGTGTGTTCAGACTGAAACTTTGTTCTGGATTATCAGGGGAAACAGACTCTGGTTCACTGTAAGCCAGCGGTGGGTAAACTTTTTGACTTGTGGGATACAAAGGGCTCTAAGATTTGACAGAAGGGCCAGATTGGGAACAGATGCTTGGAGTGTTTTGGTAGTCCACCTCATAAGAGGATTAACATTGTACATGTTAAGATTTTCATATTTTAAAATTTTAGCGTCCTTATTTAAAAACTATGACTTTTGTTCTCATTTTAGTGCTAATTGCACCAAGTGGTTTATGTCATTCAGGGATATAAGTAAAGTTAGAGCAATGCTGCATTCATTTGGTGTTGGAATCATCGGAGAAATGACCGTCTGACTCATAAAGCAACATGAATATCAGAAAAACAACACATTTTTAAACAACCCAAAGGTCAATGTGCACCATCTATGCACCATTTATAGCTCACCATGTATGTGGAGACACCAGAATTACAGGGAAAACAAGATATTATTAAGGATTATCAATATATTTTATTCCAGTTTGGCGGGCCAGATTGAATATTTAAACGGGATGCATATGGCCCCCGGGGCACTGTTTACCCACCCCTGTTTCAAGCAAACCAAATGTCTCCAGTCTGAATACACTTTAATACTGCTCTCAGGGAATGCTCTAAAAGCGATAAGTGTGTTTACACAAGTGTTTTCTTATTAAATTGAAGAGATGCTTTAGTGTCTCAAACTGGAGCCACATCTCCTCTTTTTCACTAATCACATGGAGTCATGAGCCGCTTAAATGTAGAACAGTCTGTATCTCATGTTTTATAATGATGAGATACAATCTGTATCGGTCTGAGAACAAACTGTAAAACCGACTTGCTGAAACCCAGGTCTTAAAAATTACAAAGGGAGTGCATTAATGAAGTCAAACTGGGTCCAATGAAAGTCCTGCTTCGCAAATAATTACACACAAATTTATCTTGTGTCTTTTTGCCTTGATGAAAGGAACTCATTTGATGCTGGACACTAAAACAAAATGTATTAAAAAAGGAAGAGCGACTTTTAAATCTCAGTAAAACTTTTAACTGTAAGCAAAACATAAACAAAAAATCATTTATCAATTAAAGTAGGAAATAACTCTTAGATAGCCCCTTTTATTTTTTTTTTTACAAAGATCCATACATACAAAACATGGCAAGATTTGGTTCTTTGTAACACAATACTGTATTTTTCCAGTTTAAAAAAGAATTCCGTTTAGTTTCTGACTACATTATATTTAATTATCAAACAAAAACTCAGTGATACCCTTAAACTTTGCTCAGAAAATAAAAAATGTGGCCCCACAGGGATCTTTTCAATTTCAACACACACACTGCCTCAATCAACGCGGCCCGTCTAACACTGTACTCTTTCAGGCCAAAGGGATTACTGGTGAGTTAGGCAACACTAAGTACGCTGGGCTGAATGCCATCTCCACAATCACAGAGGAGGCGCAGCTCACATGATTCACGGCATGTAACCAAACACTGGGCAAAATAAACCAGCTGACTCGCTGTGCAGAAACTCATGAAATTTCTGTGACAGCCAATCACATCTCCAGGAGTGAACGTTTCACACAAAGCTAAACATATCAAATATACCAATCACTTTTGTTTATCCTTTAGCAAAAAGACTAATATTAATTCCATCACATGGAACATTTTAAATGAACTGAATCCGTATTTGTTAGACTTTTCTTGGGAATTAGCATCAAGGGAATTTTTCATTTGAAATTATTAGGTGGGAACAGTTCTGGGTGGAACCTCACGGTATAGACCTGCGATATCATTTGTCTTGTTCGACTGAATCTTTTGATGAAAAATCAAAAGTGTTTTTTTAAACACTATTCAGCAAGATTTCGGTCTAAAATTGTGACTAAAACGGCGTCCTCTATGTCAGAAATGCAGAATTTGAATGATAATCAGAATAGTGTGACAAACTCTTCTTTGCCTCAGGTGGGCAATATTAGATTAGAGCAGGGTCCCCAAACTATGGCCCGCGGGCCAGATCAGGCCCACCTCAACACTTTGCCCGACCCCCCACACCCTTCTGCAGTCTGAACTATGATGTAAGAGGATATACTATGTATTGGTTTAATTGTGATTCACTTTTTCTTTATTTCTTTATTATTACTATTTTTCTTCCATACTTTTTTTGGACGTCCAAAGCTCCTCCGCTCTTTCAACTATTAAAATAGCTTTTTCTGCAGTTATTAGGGATTTCTAAGCTATTTACACAACTTTACACAACGCGAAAATGCATTCACACATGCATTATCGGAGGTAATGCAATTTTTCTAGTTCTCTGTTGTATTCTGAAAAATCGTAAATGTTTACATTTAGTCTGTGGTTGTTACACTTTTTCTGTTAGCCTGCAAACCGACCGCGGCCCCACCTCAGAGAAGAAATCAGTTACGTGGCCCTCACAAGAAAAAGTTTGGGGACCTCTGGATTACAGCGTAAAATGAAGCGGACAGTGCATCATACTTAGTCTGAATGCATTTCACTGGTTTCCCTAGCAAACCTTCAGCTATTTTGAATAATTACTGGCCTCTCAACCTGTCAGAAGTTGAGGGAGATGGGAGGAAAAGCAAACGGAGAACAAATTGGCTGCTGGGCGTGTTAAACGGTGTAGGTACCACATGTGCTCGGCCTGCAAGATCGGCTTTGGGGCTTGCGACTTGATGCCATGTACAATTGCGATTAGACCACCATCACGCGACATAGGAAATGACACACATGCACCATTACGATGCACAGAGTCTTCCCGAGTAAAGAACCGAGGAGGTCTGATCAAGTATGCAAATAATCACAAAAGGGGACACAATATTTACAATCAACTGCAAAAACCTTGACAACAAAATAATCCTACCGAGGGGAATCATCACAGAATAGCGATTGTATTTTAATAGAGAGAAATCAGGCTGGGAACAGTGAAGTCTGTGCTAAAGTGGGTGCTAGCGAGGAGCATGCTAGTTTGTCGTTGGTCGAAGAAAGTGACTATATATTCGCGCGTAATTTTTTCAAAACTCATCCTGCCAATGTTGAACTTGTTTTTGGTCGCACGGACCGGAGGAGATCCCACTGGAATATGCAGTGCTAACTTTCTGCTCTGCTGCATAAACACTGAGGAGAGCAGCCATTAGAGAAGGAGCTGTCAATGCCAAAATAATAAATAATAGCCTGAACAAATCTCGACACTAAGTCGTTTGTCTAAATGCTGTTACTGTAGTGTGATGTCAAAAAGGTCGCAAGCCGAAAGCCCCCGAGCCGATCTTGCAGGCCGAGCACATATGGTACCTGCAACGGCACTCCGGTCATTTGTCCTGTTTATGGATGCTGAAGTCAGCAGAAAGCCTGTTAGCTGTAGTTTGAACATTTTCACCAGAAAACATGAAAGGTAAGACAGCATGGTTGATTCTTTTTAAACATTGTCTGCTTCTTTGTTGGCTAAAAACTGATCTAGCTGTAGGATTATAGCAATAAGATAATCTTTTATAGATCCTGAAGTGCAATGAATGGATGGATGGATGGATATTTGTTAGCCACAATGCTATATGCTAACAGAACTTTTTGGGGATTCATTCATAAATTGTTTTGTTTTGATGGTAATGGTTGTTTGTTTGTTTACCAAGATTCTTCCTGACATTTTGAGATGTTTGTTGACATGTTTGGACTGAGGTCAAGTCCCATGCACCCCCATTATTTATTTGTTTTTTTTGGCCACCACATTTCCCATGAGCTTGTGTTCCTTAAAATGGATACCTTCTCTCTCCCTTCACCCAATGCTTCAGGTTAGCAGAGCAGCTTCTTCTTTAAGTGAAAAAAGGAAGAATATGGGTGAACGAGCCTTTCATTTGGTCACACATGAAGTTTAGTTCAGTTTTACATTTTTATTCTGTTTTATGTTCTTTACCTTCAATATTTTATTATGATTATATATCATATTTTACATAAATTTGTTTTCATTAGTTTTTATGATGATGACGATAATGATGATGAGACAGGTATATGTAACTATTGTCCTTCAAATGACTAGTTGTTGACTTGAAGTCGCAAAGCTTCTAAAGAAGGACAGAAGTATAACTGAGCTGTTTTCTTAAAATATTTAAATGCTTGAATTATTGCTTGGGATTCCAATAGTACTTTGTGTTAATTATATTCCTTAATATTGCCATAGAGTTGAGTTTCTTACTGGGATTTTGGCAGGTTGGATGGCAAGATTGGACTTGAACAAATAGTTTTGTTAAAGTTTTCCTAAATTTATTAAGTCAGCAAAACTTTTTAAGTGGGTCATTCAGCTGGTAATATCTGGCTGTTATAGGAAAACTACATTTTTGTTTTTAAGTACTACTATCCATCATGTTAATAGAAACACTTTCCTTTTTTTTCATCAGTTACTATTTTTTATTGAGCACATTTAAGTCAACCAGGAAAGCTCCATTAACAATGGCCAACTTTGACAGAAACGTGGACATCCAGCCTTTTCTTTCACCAAATAGGAGTGTCAGGAGCCGTTACGTGTGACCGTTACAGAAACTGGGAGAAGGGTGAAAGAGAAGCGGTAGTGAGAAACCATAAAATCAGCTCTCTATCTTTTGTCAGTGCAACCTCTTTGACCCATCACACACAATCATGCTCATCCCTCTGGTCTTAGTGAAGTTTTGCAAAATATTGAGAAATCAGGTTATTTTTATTCATTGCAAACTAGCTTAGAGCTTTGTAGAAAAACATGCACAATCAACAATGTTATTTAACTATACTTTTCTCTTGAGCCATTCAGGGAAAGCTGGTTAAGAGAATGACATTTAATTTTCTACAACTTTCTCTTTTATTCCAGAGAATTAAAGGCTGTATTTATTATCTGCCAAAATCAATAAACCACAGCAAAAAAAGCTCAGTTTGGAGTTAATTGTTCTTTAATTCTTTTACTTTACAAATGTTTAGTAGATTTAAAAAAGTAAAAAAAAAAAGAAAAATCAACCAAGTTTGCTGATTGTCACTCACTGATAATGGGATTTTGCATAATTTCCAGTTTTTCTACCTATTTTTTGTAGATTTTGGATCTGTATTTGTTATCTGAACGCCTTATCTTTCTTTCTTTTTTTATTTTTGGGTTTCCCTTTAATCCATCACCATTTCTGCAGTTTGCATCAGCCTGTCTGCAGGGAGTGTCTGCACTTTATGAGTTCAGATCATGCCATATATAAACTGTGGGAAACTTACTCTCTAATAAAATAATATTTCTTTTAATAGTTTTAAAATGCTTTGTCTGGTCGGATTTAATAGAGTCATCAATCTACAGAGAAAAAAAATGTTTTATTTTTTGCTTAAATAAAGGTATTTTACTAAATTTATTTATTTAAATGTACTGGTACAAAGTGCAGCCCTTTTAAATTAAATCATGAAGTTGTAAGTGACTGGAGTCGAGTCAGTTCAGCAAGTAACCAGTAGGTTACACGGACTAGACAGTTCTTCTCCATTTCACTGTGAATTTGTTTAAAATTTGGGGTAGAAATGCTATCAAACAAATTATTAGGATTGAAAGGAATCACAATCTATAGATCTTTATCTGTCTGATTGCTTAATTATACAAGACAATTTGGAATTTGCACAAACATGAAGTTAAACGTTAAAATTTAAACGTGAAAGATGAATTTTGAGCTTTAGAAAAGCCCTACTAAGGCTTTCCAACAACTTTTTTTCTCATTTATTCCAATCTTGTTCGTTTTCTGTAAATCTGTGAACGTCTGAAACATATTTCTCACTGAATGAGCTTGAGCAGGGAATCAGAATGTAATTATACTGATTAAAACAATCAAAAATTCACCACAGGAACACAGAGACGCTGACAACCATCTGACACTCACTATTTAGGTTCTCCACTTTTAAAAAGAATAAAGGTGCAGTTTTCCCATATTACCAGCATTTATGTAACAAGTTTTAAGATGGTTTTGCATTCGGTTAGTTTAAATCTGTTGTCAGAAAACATGCAACACAATAAATATCCTTTTGTCAGTATGAAAATAACAGTGTTTTGGGTAATAAAGGTTTTTAATTCTAAATCTTCAGCTCTACTTTTTGTGTTTGTCAGATTAGGTTTGTGGGGAATTCTTGACACTTCTTTACATAACTTTATGTTATTTTATGATTTATCAGCTTCATCTATAAGTACATGAAGAGATTAAAAGCAAAGTTAAGCAGACAGATTCATTACTGAGCTTTTATGAGAGTTCCCCGGGCTGCAGGGTAACAGATGTTTTGGCAAAGGAAGACAGACATAAAATGTGACAGGAGTTTAGGTTAAAAAACCACTGTTTATAAAGCAAGAGGCGGCAGTGCAAACAGATTTATTGTGTGCAAAGCAAGGGCATAGCTCAGAAACTGTGTGTTCAAATGCTTTACCATTCATCTGACTTTATTTTCTTTAATTTTGTTATTTACATGTTGTTTTTTTTAAACAGATACAAGTGTATTAATTAACAGAAATAACATAGAATGGGTTTGGTCCTTCCATTTTGATTGAGATGTTTTGCAGAGGAGGATTTCTGAAGTCCTCTGAAGTTAATCCTTCTACAACTCAAAACCACATCATTTCTTCAATGTAATTTATATTTAGCAATGAATGCAAACCGCACAGTAAATCCAGTTCTGATTTATTTACAAATCAAATCCCTGAAGAGTCCCAGATCTTCATAAAATGAAATAAAATTCATTAAAACATTGTGATTTGCTGCACTGTGACAACCCACCTCTTTGGCTTCAGTGCTGATGGGGCCCAGCATGAGAGAGTACAGCACATCCTTCCCCCCCAGGAAGAGGCGATCTCGATACTCATCCAGGAAGACGGAGCTCAGGGCGAGCTGCCCGTGATGACCAATGAAGACAGATGATCTGTTGGTGGTCAGCAGGTCTGCAGACAGAGGGAGAAAGCATCACTTTACGTCCTTCATGCATCCAATGTTTTTTTCTTCTTTTATTTCTAAATAAGGTTCATTTTTCAGTCTAGATTTTATAAGTCAAGAAAAATGACAGAATTCTTCCATCAGTTTGACATAAATGTTCTTTGTTTTAATGTTACAGAAAGCAAGAAACTGAAACTTTTCCTGACATGCAGCAAATTAAGTTGTCTTCTTTAAACTTAGTTGACTAAATTTAAAGGATTCCTTTGATGAATAATCTCAGTTAATTCAAATTCAGTGGTAAAATGACATCACAGAATTGTAGTCATGAGGCCCTCCCTCCCAGTAAGGAAAAACTCCTAAAAAAACTGATTCCAGGAAAAAGAAGAAGAAACCTCAGGGATGTCCTCATGAAGGAGAGATCCTCTCACAGGACAGTCAGGTGATTTACCAGGACTATTAAAGAGGAATTATCTTATCTAACTCTACAACTACGTATTTGAATAGAGTTCAGCCAGATAGGACTGATAGGACCAGATAGGTGGGGTGAAGTCCACAGCTAAGACTAGCCAGAGGCGTGGTCCACGGCCAAGAACCACAACATTAGACTCCAAGAGAAAATATGAAAAATAAAAAATGTCCAGATCCAAAATGGAGGATTTCTCCTAGAAATGTGTTTTTGCCACACCTCACAAATTCAAAATGATGCAACAGTTATGTTTTCTACTGATACCAAACTATGACCATGCTTTTCAGTCCATGATGCAGTGCAACTCCGTAGAACATTATGACCCACCCAATGTATTTTCTATGTTCTTTTTAAACTGCATTGGTTTGTCTGCTCCTGATTCATAACAATTTGAATAAAGAAATACTCAGAAATGCAATTTTGAACATGTTAAAAACATGTTTTTAAATCAGAATGGGTCTTTAATTGCTACTCTTTCCTCTCTTGCTGTCAAGGTAACAAGACAAGGAGAGAAATGTTTGTGACAACATTTCAACAGCATACCAAACCTCCTGTGGAAGAATGTCTCCGCCGAAGCAACTTTCTGCCCGTCTTTCATCACTCATCCGTCACACTGTTTCTCCCCTGACCCAACACACACAGAGCAACATGCAAACAGACACGCTAAGAAAGGAGCTTGAGTCACTCAGCACTCAGGAAGAGTATTGACAGAACGAAGTCCAAGGGCCTCATGACACCCTGTCCATCTCTGGGGCCTTGCAGACTGAAAGAATCTGTTTTTATTGGAGATCTGTCTTTCTCACACTCAGATATTTGAGTACAGTCTTTGTATTTGACTAAACGTGTTTTTTTTTCTATATTAAATTATACTAAATTACTTTATGTTTCAAATCCCTAGATGTTGGTGACCTTACACGGAGCTCAACAGATTTTCATAACCTTATTGTTTAACCAAAGCAAAACTCTTTCTTGCTTTAAGGAGTTAAACTATTGTAAAGTTTAATTAAATAATAATTAAAGTTGATCCTGGCTTATCATCTTTTCACATTTTCCCAACAGTTCACACACATTTACTTACACAATCTAAACCCTGACAAGGACGTCTAAGCAAGCTGAACTATGTCCACCTTCATCCTTAGATCAGAAAGGTATTTGCAGAGTTCAGAAAACTTAAACGTGTTAATACTTCAGTTTCATTCACACAGTTTTTATCTTTTCTTTTCATAAAACTAAAACAAAGTTGAGCCAGAAACTTTGGTGAATCCCCATCCTCTGTTGAGGCCTGTCAAAATTGAAACCTTTTACATGTTGTAGGGGGAAAAAGGGAAGAAAATGCAATAGACAGCAGTGAGTAGAGATTTTGTGAGGAAGACTGGGAAACAGAACTTTAAAGCTGCTGGCAAAGAAATAATGAGGAAACTCATAAGTAGACCAGCATCAGGGAGATACTAAGGGGAGACTGGGATTTGGACAAAGTTAGGGAAAGAAAAGTTGGAAAGAGACAGAAAGCTATGTGGCTTTTAGCAGCTGTTAGAGTCGAAAAAATAATGAGCAGGAAGAGAAAGCCACAAGATAGAAAACAGTCACGCTTGATGGATTTGTTGCGAATGACAGTGTGTGTCAAGAACTTGATGGAAACACCGGCAGTCACCCAAACTCACACAAAATGTTGGAGGATTTATTTTTATGTCATCATTTGGCTACGTGTTTTTTGCTGATGAAATTTATCCAAAACTGCTTTTAAAAACTCAAAATGTGCAGTATGACTCATTCAGTCACTCCCATTAAAGTGGCATATACTTAAATAGTGCCTTTCCAGTCCCTTTTACCAATGCACACATTCATTCACACTGAATGACTCTGCTCCTTCACACCAACCTATACTCACTATAGGAGCAATGTGGGGTTCAAGGTCTTGACCATTTACTGTATATGCCAACTGGACCGAGCGAGTGTGATGTCACCCATAGAGAACAGATGAACTTACTTTGGGCTCCAGTTAAACAAAGACAATTCAGTCGCCATTTTTTGAAGGTACCATGTTGGAACCAGATGTTATCAGTAAACATGAGTCGATATGAGTTATCATTTCCATAGCAACCACTCTCATCAATCAGGAGTGGGTTTGTTGGAAGTCCACACCCCTAACACCTGAAAGTGGGCTCAGGAGAATCTGTCAATCAAACTTTTTGAACATTTGACATAAGATTACCTACTTTTATTGAGGCATCTAATTGACCAGTTTTTCACTAAAGAAAAAAAATGTAAAAATTAGGATTAGCAAGAACATGTTAAAAGGTATCATAACAGAAAAGGTTGTTTTGACATATCTAATGACTTAACTAATGGCTGTTTATTCTCCAATGAAGTCTATAGGATTTTGGCTTCTCGGAACCAGGGGGTACTTCCTGTTTGGAACGTGAGGGGGTGGAGTCTTTCAGTCCAGTTCTCATGTACAGTCAATTGTCTTGACCAAGAATATCAAGGCATGAATCAAACCTACAATCCTCTGATTAGAGGTTGACCGCTCTACTTCTTCATCAAAACCACCTGTGAGACTCTAAAGAGGCTATTTTAATTATTACCGCATCACTGAAGCAATCACTGGTCACTATATAAAAAATCATTATTAGATTTACAAGTAACTTTGTAAAATAGTCAAAGAATGCATCAGCACCATAAGTCCCACTCCAACAATTTTTTTTCTATCGTACAATTGTTGTGTGTAGTTTTGCTTTTGTTTTGTTTTTTGCCTAAATCTAAAAGCCTGTCGTTTTTTTAGGGCATATTTTCTGCAGAGCTCATTACAAATTCACTTCTGAGTTGTGAGCTGGACTGTTGGTGTGAAAGTAGTCCTATGTCAAAATCTGTTTTACACTTTGTTTACACTCCTTCCCGCTAGCTTATAACGCACACGCCCAAGCTAAAATTAGTGTAGCAGATGGATCTACTTGTCTTCAAGTAGATCCATCTGAATTGAAGCGAAGAAGGGAGACTTTGGTCTGCCCAAAACAGTTACTGCATCACAAACCCAAGTTTTTGTCTCCACCTGATCCAACACAATGAATAAAGAAATACTGAGAAATGCAGTTTTGATCCTAAATGATGTTTAATATGTTCTCCATTATGAGAAAAAAGCTAAAAAAACATGCTAAAAATACGATTTTTCTTAGAGTATGTCTTTAAAGATAAACCCCATTCATGTTCTCAGCAGTTGAATGTTTTATCTGTATGTACTGACAGTTTATCATCCCTTATCTCTGTAGCATTTTAAAACTGACAGGTCATCCAGTTTTAAGTTTTTAATGCTTATAGTTATCAAGATCATTTAACTTCCAGAACCAAAAAAGATAAATTAAGTATTGGAGGAAAAACTTGAGGAAAACAAAGGTTGATTCTGCTTCAGATAATTATGCCGTCATCTATTTTCTGTCTTGTAGTTCACAAAAGTTTAATTTTGTACAAGCAGCTCTGTTGGCCTGAGATAAAATCAAAACTTCTTGATTAGAGACTGGAAAGAATGGATGCTGCTGATAACAACAGGACATGGCTGATGGATATTTTAACTTTATTAAATATGTGAAATGCCTTTAGAAGATCTGAACACGCTCACACAATCAGGAGTCTTGTTTTTTTGTTAAACTCTGTCAAACAGCTGCTCACCGTCTGGGCACTTCCACAACAAGCTCACACAAACATGTCTGCCCACATGTACTGTTCCGTGTGTCTTTAGATTGATTTTGTTACTGTTTATTCTCTACACTAATGGAAAAAAGTAGATTTGACCACCATGTTAACCCCAAACTTTTTTAAAAGATCCACTTTCTTCTGATTTTATCCATAAAAGGAGAAATAGATCACTGGATCACCTCTGCCAAACTCCTGGTTTATAACACTCTTTGAATAGAGGAATTTATCTTATTGAGTTTGCTCCTTTGCATAAACAAACCCACTCAAAACCATAAGCACATCCCTGTTTGATGTCTACTTCTCTTCCTTTTGGCATCCTAAACTCATAAATCACTCGTATGTGTATACAAATTTCCCCCAAACCAAAACAAGAAATGTAATTATGTAAATATGACCGCACACAGATGCAGACGACCAAACACGGAGCAAAGGTGAGCTAACGGCTTCCATCTGTGTCATGTGATCACTCAGCTCAGAGGAGAGAGTCTCACCTCTCACCTGCTTCTTTGTCTCCTCATCTCTACCTTATAGTTCACTCTGGTAGTTTCACCACATCTTTAGTTTCATCTCCCCTGGCTGTCTTTCTGAATCCGTCACCTTTGCAATTCGATCACTGTCTTCTAAATCGATCCAGGAGCTGCGAGGACCTCACAGCATCTGCAGTGAAACATCTGTCTTCAATGTGGACCGCTTCTCCAAAGGGAGCCGCTTGATGTTGTATCGACAAACAGCCAACCTGCCAAACCAAAGTCACGTATGTAACTTCAGCTGGTTCTACCGTGTCAAAGACATCACATCACGCTGCTGCAACAAACGCAAAGACGTCAGTGGAATTATTTATCCGAGATGAGTTTGTAAAGTCGGTGCTCTGCTTAGCAGGGCTGCCTGCTGTAAGTCAGGTCTAATTCTCTGCTCCTGCTGGCTTATTGTGTTTGATGTGGTGGCCTACAAGCTCCTCCCATCATACGAGGACAATAAGGCTGTAATGACGACACACTGTTTAACACAAGATGAAACATAGCAGATGGAAAACATTGTAATTTTTCTTCCAACACAGAGGATTGACTTTTTTTTTCAACAAAGGTTTATGCACAACTGTTTTTCCCATTATATTTTACAGTTTCAGTGCATGGAGTTTACATATTTTCTGTGTGTCTTAATGTCTCTCTGGTGTTCTGATTTCCTCTGACACTCCAAAAAAACATTTCAGCTAGATTGAGAATCCTGGTTGGACTAAAGAAGGATGTGGCAGAAAAGTCATAGGACTGGTAACACTCTATGAATCCCCTCGCATAAAATATGAAGAAATGTTCATAAGATTAAGTTTGGTTACACTGAGGAGTCAGGTGTTGGACACTTTCTGGGAACGATAAAGCCTGAAAACAATTCTCTCAATAAAAGGGTTTAAACCATTTAATGTTTGTGTGTTCAATAAACCTATGGTGTGTTTTCGGATTTTGACCCCCATATGCGATTGAATCTGACACCCCTGCTCTAATAGATCAGGGTAAAATATAAAGATCCACTAAACCTAAAAATCTCTGTAATCTAAAGCTGAAATCATACCTGCGCAAATTGGGCGCATGAGCAGTGTAAGCAATGTTAAACTTTAGATATCAAAAACACAACGAGTATCTGTTGTCTTTGGCTTGGTGGAAAGAGGAACACATCTGAGGTCTATTAGACCCCCTCAAGCTCCAGAAACACAAGAAGGTCCGAACGTCCTTCAGTCCATCGCAACGTTTCACATCAGAGCGGACCAAACCGACTGTCTGGCTTTTTCTCCAAATATTGCCCTTTGCCTTTTTGTTTTCTTGAGCTCTGACACACAAACACACACATTCACCCAAAAACAAAGTCCCATTAGACTCATTACACAGCTGATACCTTTGCAGAGTATCATTAGATCCTGGCTGTATATTATTGCAGAGTCAAAAATTTCTGGAATCTGCTTAGTGAACAAAAAGCCGTCTCGTATGTATTATCACTGCTCCCACTCCTTCGCCTCCTCCTCTCTTCAGTCTAATATATCCACTAACTTCTCATGTGCACCAAACTTCATCTGCCTGTCAGGGAAAACCATAAAGAGTGGGACTGGTCTTTGTGGAAAATGTATTTCCTGCAACATATGTCCAGTTAATCTCGTGTTCAGACTGCAGCTTTAACCAGAAACTCTGCAACATATTAACTTTGCTCAAAAATTCTACTGGCAGACTAATAAGTCAAAGTCAAAGGAAGGGAGTCACTTTACAACTGAAATGTCTCAGTTTACTATTCTTAAGAGTTCTCAGTGCGCTAAAAAAAATCTAACTGTGAATGTGATATACTGTATATATATATATATAGTAGATCTCATTTAGGCAAATACATCCACCTTTAGCTGATGCATCATTTGCATTTGGCTGTTTATCTGAATGGATTGTTTGTCTATTACGTCAGATTTTATGAATCCTGGTCTTAAAGGACTTTTGGCTCGCGAGTTTTATGTAGTTCCCTGCTCCAACACGCCAGGTTC
>NC_050518.1:3098986-3100423 GCF_002922805.2 Oryzias melastigma
ATATATATATATATATATATATATAGTAGATTTCATTTAGGCAAATACATCCACCTTTAGCTGATGCATCATTTGCATTTGTCTGTTTATCTGAATGGATTGTTTGTCTATTACGTCAGATTTTCTGAATCCTGGTCTTAAAGGACTTTTGGTTCGCGAGTTTTATGTAGTTCCCTGCTCCAACACGCCAGGTTCAAATCTCTCTGGCTCACTGTCAGGCCTCTGTAGAGCAGACTCTAGGGCTTCATCGGTTCTGCGTTTGAATCAGCTGCTGAAGCAGAAAACATTTCAACTATGCAACTATGTTAACTATGCACTATCACCTCACAGCGAGAAGATCCTGGTTTAAATCGCGGCTGGATCCTTTCTGTGTGGAGTTTGCATGTTCTCCCTGTGTATGTGTGGGTTATGTCTTCCAAAGCATGCTTCGTAGGTTAATTGATAGGTCTAAATTGTCCTTTGGGTGTGAGTGTCAGTGTTGTGTGTCTCTGTATGAACCTGCAACAAACTGACAAACTGTCTCAGGCAGGAGTCGACAAACTAATGCTCCGGAGCCGCATAGTGCGTATAACAAAGCTTTAACAATCTATCCAGCAATGTAGCTTTGTAATTTACCAAACTCATGGAAATTTATTTGAAGTGCGGCTGGGTGGCTCAGTGGGCTAGGTGAAGGGCTGGCACTCAGGAGCCCTGGGTTCGATTCCAGGGTTGTCCACTGATCCCCACCCAGATTGGGTCCTTAGTCAAGACCCTTGACGCTGCTGCCTAACTGGGTCCCTGTGCCCCTCAAGTACAGGGTTGTGTCAGGAAGGGCATCCGGCGTAAAAACTCTGCCAAATCACTGATGCGAAACAGTGGGTGCTGTTACGCAGTGGCGACCCCGAAAGGGATAAGCTGAAAGTGAACCACCATGGAAATTTATTTGAAATCCATTTGAGATACAAATACAACCCGAATTGTGAATTTCTTAAGGGTGAAATAGGACTTTGTGGCTCCTACTGGATAGTGGTTAGTGAGAAATCAACCTGAATGGCTATCTAAGTATTGAGGGTTGCATACTCCTGGTCTAAGGTATACCCATAGACTGTATAAGAATAAGTTTTTTACAGTCTATGGGTATACCTCACCTTCATTCAACAGTGGATGAGATAAGCTCCAGCAGCCTAAAAGGGATTCAGCAGGTTAAGAAAAAGGATGGATGGATGTCGGTAAATGATGTATTACAACAGACAAACTGTACAGCATGTCTCAAAGTCAAGGACGGGGCCGGATCCGACCCACAGGGTAATTATATCTGACCCACCAGATCATTTTATATAAATATTAATTAATTAATTGTGACTGGATATATTTTATGGAGAGAGACATTTTGGGGATATTTATAAGTTTAATTTGTTATATAAAATAACAAACAAGTAAAGAAATTTGACGTTTTTT
>NC_050518.1:3100447-3121456 GCF_002922805.2 Oryzias melastigma
TTTTAACATTTACTTTATTTCTAACTAGTATAATTTTGACAGAATACTTTACTATGGAGAGCAAAATACTGAAAGTTATTTAAGGTTTAAATGTATTTATTCTAGATTAATAATCCTGTCTGTCATTATTTATATTTATGTTAAAAAAGTTATGTTTTTAAAAATTAAAAGTTTTAACAATCCATTCTTTTAATGTGTTCAATAAATGTTTGTTCTGTTTTGAGTTCTGAGTTTAACAATCCTGATGAGAAACAATGAGACCTGCAGCTTATTAAAGTGGAAAGAAATGCCTCAAACTAAAGATATTTTCCACTTATGGTTGGTCATTTTAGTTTTTTTTAATTATTTTAAAATAAATCAATGAGTAAAATTTCCTGTTAGGCTTTTCAGACCCAAACAGTTTCATTTCATTATTGTCATTGTAATATGTTTGTCCGGTCGAGTTTTCTTTTTTCAAAGAGCTAACATCTGTCCGTCTGTTGTCGGCTAAGTGGCGTAATTTTAACCTGCTTTTATTAGGCTGTTTTTTTCTGTTTTGTAGGGGATTTCTGGCACATCAGCTTCAGGTTCTCTCTTTGATCTTTGTTTTTTCTCCTTTAAAGTACACAGCCGATGGTTACCCTTTATGGACTAAACTGAGGGTCCTCCAGCTGCGTTTCCTTTTACTTCATTAATAATAAACAGCAGAATAGTCATAATTAACCCATAATGTCCCTCAGTTAAAATGTGCTTTGCAATACCTCGTTTATGTACTTCTAAAGGACACATAAAGCATAAAAGTAAAACAAGAGTCATGTAATCCATTACAATTTTGCTACATTCTAAAGTAATAGATTACTTTTCATGACCAATAGCTAGTAATCTGTAATATGTTACAGTTTGGAAGTAAAACTGGTGCTTAAATCCAAACTTCATTATCCCATCTTTCCATTACTAATGAGTTTAGGGGTGTAAAACAAGAATTGCAGTTTTAACCCTGATTGCTATTCTGGTGAATTCTCTCAGTTCTCACATCTGCTTGACATTATTGTTTAACTGTTGTTAAATATGATACTCCCTCCATCAGCTGTCTACAAATGGGTTTTATTTAAATCCCCATGCAAAAACAGCTGCAGTGAGTAAAGAAACAGACAAGCACAGCCTTCCAGATCAGAGCGTTGCTTTAAGAATGAAGCATTCAGACTCAAAAACATTATTAATAGATGATGATTATTATCTTTTTCTAAGCTGCTGATTTCACGTTAAGCCCATGTTGAAGGAGAGTATTCTATTTTGTCTGGTTTTCTGACCCCAAAGACAGTAAAATATTGTATGGATACATCAATATTAGTTTTACTGAAAAAGTATTAATTGGCACTTATTGCACCATATAACTTCTAGCTGTGATTCCTCAAACTCGCTTCTCCGATAGGAAAATTACAGGAAAGATAAGCGATGACAGAGTAAATCCTGTGATTTACTGCAAAGTTGTTTCTGCGCCTCATGGAGAAGTCATTTGACCCTCAAGCCTCATATGTTATCACAGTCATCCTGTGATGTTAACATGAGAAGTGAGGTGATTGTCAAAGCTGACTTTCACAGTAAAGTTCTGATTTCCTTATCTGACCTTTGCTGCAGTAGTCTATTCCATCCATTCCACTCCAATTTTTCTTCCTTTTTTTTCTTTAAAATGCTTCTTCTCAAGCACTCACACTTATTCAAAATCAAATCTCTCCTTATAAACCATTCAAAGCTCACGGATTACCTCAGCATCCAGGTTCCTCACTAACCCTCACCATCCTCCCTCATTTCATCATCTCTCCCTCCCTGATTTCTCTTCTAATCTCAGTCCCTCCTGACCAGCTGGGGGATTTCTTTCCATCCATCTTTCCTGTTTTCCACTTTCATTTTCTTTATGCTTAAATCCATAACTCAACATTGCACTCAGCTCCAGCACACTTTTACAGGTAAATAACCTATAATCATCCAGCTAGGCTTATTTAAAAACTGTATATTTTTTGATATAGCCTAGAAATGGCATAATCCTAATTAAAAAGGTATTTTACTAAAGATCAAAAGATGATTGGAGTAGGTCTTTAAATAAGTTTGTTATTGTTTAAATGAGAATTGTATAAAACCAGATTAACAAACACAATAGGGTTGCGTATTTATATTTATATTTATCTTATGTGTAATACAAAAAAACTCCAAAAGTAATTAACACAAGTAATTTGCTATTGACTTTTTTGTTACAGAGCATGTAAAATAAAAAAGCAGCACATCTGAATCATTTGACATGGCTACTTATGCTCACCTAACTGGCGTGTTTGAATGTCTCTCAACAGCCGTTTAGTTATTACATCCTTCCACAGTTGAGTCCTTTGTACTCGGCTCCTTGTTTCCGCAGCTTCAGTGGAACTAATTGATGGCCACAAGTGTGTGCGTGTGTGTGTTTGTGTGTGTTTGACAGCAGCACGTCAATGTGTGTTATACCCTCCTTCCTGAGAGTTCCCATCACTTCTGGTTTGTTTCATTTTTCATGGGCTCTGAGCCAAAATACCAAATTGTGGGACAAAAGAGTAAAGACAGACATGAGAGGACACAAAGATGGCATTTGTTCAGGAAGGGGATTGTGCGCATGTTTGGATTGTCTTTACATTGATGTTTGAAGGGAGATGCCACTGGACTGTGTGTAATGTGTCATGATTCATTGCAAATATGAAAACAAAGCTGACCTTGTTCATCCAGGCTTTGTTACAGACGGGGAGCGGTGGAGGATGTCACCTTCTCTGACCAAAGAACCGAAACCTCCAAAACACAGACCTGCTTCCTCGCTGTTCTTTAGCATGTCTTTACTGTGACAAGTTTATTATAACAGTATTGTGTTTTTGATTCATTTGTTTTATTTCTACTCGACTATTGTTTTCATTATTTTGAGCCTCAACACTTTGCCATATAAAGAATGTGGCTTGACTTGAGAAGGTCAGCTTTAGTTCAAAGAATCACAATTTTTGACAGTTTGAGGTTAAAAAAAAAATAAACCTACAAAGAAACCACTTAACCAGTTTTGAATACAGTCGTGCATTTTCACAGGTTTCATTTGTGAATGTTCCCAATATTCATTTTAGTATTTTGACAAGTTGATGAGAAATCCTTTAACATGTCCTCCACTGACACTTGATCACAATGATGTCACATTTTGTGAATCTAGAAAAGTTGCTTTAAGATAACTGCTTAAAGAAAATACATTTTTTTCCCTAAGAAATCAAGTTTATCATTAGAACATATTAAAGAACGTGTGACTTTTCTGACAAGCTTCTTGAAACTTATTTAAATGAAAAGATAATGGGACAATTGAGGCGCAGATATACAGTGATCAACTGCTAAACGGAAGGTCACAGGTTAGGTTCCAGCTTTGGCGTTCCATGTATTGAAGTGTCTTAGGCCTAGACACCTAACCCCACATTGAGTCTGGTAGTTTCACCTGTGTTGCACCTTCGATCTTAAAGTCGCACTATTTTTTTCAATTTTAAAATAATTCTCAGTGATCTTTCAATTATGATCACAAAGTTTTTAGCTAAAATCAAAAAGCCTTTGATTTTTTTTTAAAGATGCGTTTAATGCCCACTGGCACTAGCTCATTGGAAATACATGTCTGGGTTGAGGCGGGACTGTTGGCTCGGAGCGACCCCGTCCCATCGCCATCGCTGAGGGCTCCGTTTGTGAGCTCACATGCGAGCTTATAGCCTCAAGCTAACTTAAAAATAACCATGAGCAATGTCGGATCAGGCATACAGTTGAGTGAGGCCAGCATTTTTGTGCTAACTGAGGCTAAGTTAAATAAATGTGAATTATTAAACTGATTTTCACTGAGGGCTGCACACTGGTGCGATGGTTTGAACTTTGTCTGTGCAAGAAGGTTCTGATTTAAATCCAGATTGGGTCCATTCTGAGGAATTTGTATGGTCTTCCTCATGCATCCTTTAAAGGTTAATTGGCAACTGTGGATTGCCCCTTAAAAAGTGTGTGTGTGTGTGGGGTGGGGGTGTGTGTGTGTAGCTCTGCCATGGACTGGCAATCAGTCCAGGGTGTACCCTTCCTTTGCAATGAAGTATCTGGGATAGGCTCCAGCAACCCCATGACCCTGCACAGAGGGAATAAACGATGAATGATTCAATAGTTTGGCAGTGATACTTGACTCTATCCTCAAACTAGTTTACTGTCTAACTCCTCCACCCACTGGAACCGTTTAGAACCACTAATGCAGCGATTACAACACCTCCTCTGGCCAACACCAGCAGAGATGCAACAAAAAAGTTAAGACTGATTTTTATCAGGAAGCAAAACCCTAATTATGATCAAAGCAGATAAAAGGTCCTCTGGGGGACGAGTGGGCGGGAAGCTGCTTTGTGTGTCGGATCTTCAGAGTGGAGCAAAGTGTGAACAGATTGAACAAATGAGTTTTTAAGGGCTTGAATTCTATACTGCTGAAATTTGTTAAGCTAATGTTGAAGCCCATGATGATGGTTTTGGATCATCTCCACATTACACACATGCAGCTTTCTAGAACACAAAAAACAATGGAGGACCAAAATGATCCTGACACAGGATACTCCAGTGGCGACTTGTTTGAGGTACACACCCAGAGCGCACGTTTCTCATCACGGCTGTGTAAGTGGAGCACTTGGTGATCTACATGACAGATGGTCAATGCTGCTTTGTTGGGACTTGAACTGTCAACCTTCACTCCTGAAAGAAACCTGTGTCTTTAAGCATCCAAGCAACTTCTTTTCATTCATTTACCCATCTATCTGTCATTCTCCGACGAGTTTCATTTCCCTCTCCACTCTTTCAAACTCGTGTCTTTTTCTATCCTATTCATGTTCTCCGAACCCCATTTTTGTCCATTTCTCTGTCCACCGTGACCTCTTTTCATCTGCAGTCTGCTGGTATTTTCATCTCATCAGAGGCTTCCCTTTCCTCTTGTCATTCTCCCACTTCTGTGTGCAGCCTTTGAAGTGTCCTTCAGTTGCTTCCTCCGCGGATTCACAGACCTTCCATTTAGTATTTTTGTGTCTGCTCTTTCATTGGTATTCGATGCTTCAATGATCTGTCAGCTCGTTACTTTTCCATTTAAAGTTTTAATTCATCAGGCAGTCGTGACTGAAGCGGATCGACCTTGTCGGGCCCGCCATGTTTACTGTCATGTTCATCAAGACTAGCTCGATCCGTTTAATTCCAGTAGGAGTTTATCAGTCGACCCTTTGACTGCAAGGGTTGTAACGAGCGGGTGTTTATCAGTCTGAAGCATTTAAATGTTATCTTAAATGGGTGACAGCTTAGAATTTAACACATTTTCTTTATCTAAAGGAGGGACAGTAACTATTCATTCTGACAGTTGAATTAAAGTTATTGTAATCAAAAAGTTTTATAAAGTTTCAGTTAAGTGAAAAACAGTTAGATTTAATGTTTGTCAGCAAACATTAACCACAGTAAGATGTTTTAACAAAGAAACCCATTTTGTTTCCAAGGATAATGTTATAAATAAAATAAAAATTAAGTTAAAAACTGAAAAGTTTCTTTGTTCAGTACATGTTATGATTTTTTTCTATTGGAAAATAAAGTAATCTAAACACCTGAGTTTATTTAAAGTGCACTTTGCTGAAGTTTGAGATTTCTTTTTTGTTCTTCCAATTCCAAAGAAGCTCCATGGGAGTCAGTTTTTATCATCACAAATAAGAGGTTGTTTTTGTTTGTTTTGGTTTTTTGCTTCACAAAGAAACAAATCAAGGACACTTTTTTCCCAATTTTTCCCTTCCTCTCACTAGTTTTTGCTCCTCCTTCTTTCTTTCATACAATCTCATTGTTTTTCTTTTTTTTCTTTCTTTTTTCTCCAGGCTGTCTTTTTATGTGTTGCCCCTAATCTGAGTCTGGGATTTTTTTTTTTTTTTACCATCTCCTCGGCTCCCACACGTTTACTGTCAGAGCCCTCCTTTCCTGTCACTGCTTCCTCCATCTGCTTCTGGTCTGTGATCCCTCCAGGTCACCATCTGAGAGCCGTTACACGCCGACACGCCACATAAGTGACACGGTGAGACGCGCAGATGTCTGCGTCAGATACAAAAGCTCTCTTTGTGATATCACACTCCCACAGTCACAATCGCACCCAGTTAACAAACAACTATTGAACAGCTGAATAGATACAGATGTTAATCTGAAAGGCACAGCTCTAGAAAGCAGCCACACACGTTTACATCTTCTAGTCGCCAGCCATAATATACTCACTATTTGCACATCCAGAATGCAGAGAAGATATTTGAGAAAACAGGTCTTTCTTCATCACAGAAAAGTTATATATATGTAAAATAATAAGGTTTTCCTTTGAAGCCCTGAAATCAAGTGGAGAGGAGTGAAAAATGTTGAGCCCAACTACAAAATCTTTACCTGATTCTGATGGGAAATTCTCATCTTTCTCAATGATCTGATCACAGAGTTTTATTTATCTTTCAAGTCTAAGTATCTGCGCAAGTTGCAAAGTTGTAGAATAGGGAGTTGAGGCTAACTGCACATACTAATGCTATCTTCACACTGGACTCAAAAACAAGCGTTCATGAAAAGTCTATATAAAACGCTTTTCTACTACCATTTTTGGGCTTGATGGTTTATAAAAAAAAACAAACTTACCGTAGATTTAAACCAAAGACACATTTTTTTTCTTAAAAATTATTCAAATGCAATGCATCGTGGTCCATAGCTGCCAATGTAGTGAGTATTGATGCACACTTTTTTTTTGTAAAGACTTCTGGGAAATTTCTAGTGCACTCGATTTTGGAATTATAGATTCAGACAAAATGACAAACGCACTATATAGTGAGTAGTGGGAGGAATTCGGACATAGCTCGGATGACGTATGGGTTGCATCATTATCAAAATCACATAAATACCAACCATTTAAAACTGAAGAAGAAATTGACACCAAGTCTTCCATATTTTGAATTAGAGTTGTGAAAGAAAAAGCCTGAATCAAGATTCAGACAACTGCACCTTCTCAGCATTTTGCATCAGGCTTCTTCCAGTGAGGATAGCATCAGATAGGAACAATCCAGTGTGAACGTCGTATCCTAAAAGTGCCTGATTGCCTGTTTAGCCGTTCTAGAACATGTACTACATACCCAGTGAACAGCATGTCAGACAACAGAGCAGGGCTAACATGTGACATTAGTTCATCCAGTAACTACAGCAGCCCGCATGTAACATTATTTTATTAAAAATACCATAAGATGGATTTTTGTCTGTTTTCCAAAGACATATATTTGAAAAAATACAATTGTAGGAATGTGTACAATACATCAGCGGCTGTTTAAATTCTGGAACTAAAATCAATAAAAGGTCCCATCATTCACTTATATCATATTTCTTATCATTCCAACATTTTCTCTGCTTTCATAAATCTGTCCGGGCCATTTTCCTGTATCATAAATGTTTTAAATTCAACATTCTTGGCTTCAGAACATGTAAAGACATCCTTGACCATATCTTTTATTTTAAACAGACATTTGAAACTGAAGCTCCAGTCCCTTTAAGGCTTCTCTACCTCCTAATATTTCAAATACTTCAAGCATTGTATTTATAAACCATGCGAGAACTTCAACAAATGAAGTTTTTACCTCTTTTGTTCAGGTTCTCCTTTATTTCTGGATTTTAAATCTGATGAAGGCCTGGGAGCACTTTGAGCTGAACTTGAGAAAAGCAAGACGCAATGAATGAACCATTACATGATCCATGACAGAGAAGATGGATGGAGATGGATGGAGGGCAGACAAAGAAAAGAGCTGAAAGATGACAGGGGGAGAGACGCCCTACATTCCTGCAGCGCTGGCGTCTCCAGCCGACTCCCGGTGACGCTTTAACCCGCTCGGCCTGAGAACAGCTAACACCCATGTGCATCTCAGCAGTAGCAACTGGGAAAACAAACTCATTAATTCACAGAATGTAAGCAAAAACAAACAGTTTTCACTCTGGAAACCAGTGCCTTCTGATTAATAAAGGGCACGTTTGTGTTTCTAAGTGCCCCCTCCCACCCTCAGAGAGACAAAGTGAATATTGTTTCAGTCAGAAAGTTTGTGTCTAAAGTTAGTGTCTGAGCAGACATGAAAGCATGAAAAAACGAGAGAAACAACAATTCTATTTAGAAACAGAGATCAAGAGAAATGCATGATGGGAGGTTTGAAGATCTAAACCAAAACTCTCCAAATTGGTGATTTTGAAGCAGCATTACACCTTTTTTTTAGAACTCTGATATAATAAAAATACTTTGTAAAAGTTTTAAACTAATGATTTTCATCTCAGATGCTCTTCAGAGATAAAAATGGTCTTCTTCCTGCCTTTAAGTTCAACTTACTAATACATAAAACTGAGATAATGACAGCTTTTCCTGTCACTAAATGACCTCTACATCCTCCTGAGAGGGCAAACACCCTCTGGGCTTCACGACTACGAGAAAAAGCTGATGGAAGAGATCCATCCAAAGACGGAGAAAGAACAACCCAATACTGAGGTGTGACAAATTAGAACCAAAGTAAACACACAATGAGAAATAAGAAGAGATTAACTCAGAAAGATAAGAGAGGGCTTGAATCTAGAGGGAAATTACATATAAGAGGGTGTAGTTTGGGGTCAAACTGGAGGTCAGTGAAACAGGAAACACAAACCTGGATTCTCACTAATGAGAATCTAAGACTTGGTCCTTCCCACAGTCCTCCTCATGTGGGAGCTGCTGGTTTCTGATCGCAGAAGAAATTAAACTGTTTCATGCAAATCTATGCATTTCTCTAAGTTTTTTAATAGAGATATTGAACAAAATTTAAGTCTTACATTAACGAGTGTTGCTTTTTTTCTGACTTTGTTTAACTATTCACATCAGCCATTATGACCAATAATTCAGCAAAAAGAAAAAAAATACGCTAAACAACTATATAAACACATATAGCCTCCAATTAGGGCTATCGATAATAATTTCCAGAAACGATTTGATTAAATTCACAAGAGCCTGAATCAATTCAAATGCGATTTTTTCAGATTCTTTCGATCCATTCAATTCAATTTTGAGTTTACACATTGAAACACATTTGTTTAGAAATACATTATTAATCTACTATAAGTTTTGAATATATTTACATTAAACTGATACAGTTCACACACTGTAAAATGTATTAGTGGAATGAGATTGTGGATTCATGGATTCTCTAAAGGAGAAGTTCTAACAAAAATGTTCAGATCATTAACATTGTAAACATTGTTTTGCTTCTCCATGTTTCAGTTTGGCCACTAGGTGGCGATCACGCTATAGCATTACACCTTATTCCAGAAGAAGAAGAAGGAAGTATGAGCAAAAAACATTGTTTTATACCATAAATGATTACTTTAAAAATATTTTCTTAAAGGAGTTTGGAAAAGTAATGTCTGTGAGTTTATAAAGATGATCATTTAGTCAGCAATGTGTGTTTACACCGACCGAGCGTTAGCATTAGCTGTCCTATGGGAAATCTCATTAAATGTTAGCATCAAGCTAGCAGACTTTAGCTTTATGCGTTACATTGATCTATTTTTTTATGAATCGATTATTGATTTGTTAAGCTTAAATCAATTCAAATCGATTAGTCAATTTTATCAACCCAGCCCTACCTACAATATTACATGTTTCTAAATGTGTTCATGTTTCAGCTTCATGTTTACCAAAAACAAGAAGGAAAAAAAATGTTCTTTAAGACATTTAATATGTCTGTTTGTTTGTTTGTTTGTTTTAAAGCCAAAACCGGAACACAGCTTTGTTTAACTTTTTTATTTAATTAACATTTCACAAGAGATTTAGTGGTAGGAGTTGTTGGAGCAGCTCTAACAGGAGGATTATCTCCAGCCGCCAGATCATTCCATATTTTTGCTATTTACAGTCCAGTATTATCTTGCGCTGGTAACATAATGCAACACATTCTCATTCCCTAGTTGTCATATATTGACATTTGGCTAAGGACCCTCCATGTCTAAACTGTATGTTTTGGGTTTTTGACATCCAATAAATCAAGGCTCCCCAACCTCCGGGCCACAAACCGGTATTGTCCCGGTACTGGGACATGAACTATACTAGTATCCTAACCCCAACCTCAAGCCGATACTGGACAGTTGGTTCCAGATGCAGACCAGGCTTGGTTTGGGGTACCAGGTTTGGGTTCTGGTTCCGACCATTGAAGAACCACGTTTTTAAAGTTTTAAAATTTTAGTTTTAGTCTGTTAAAAAAAAATGCTTATCCTGTTCGGCCCACGACCTAAGATATGTTTAGAGTTTGACACGTCTGTGTCAGAGGGAGCAGTAGATAATCCCAACACACTGAGATAAAGATTAAATACTAATTAAATATGCCTCTCTCTGTGTTTAAATGATTGCATGTCTGTATAAAAGACTGTAAGATTGTGATCATTTCACTGCAGTAAGACTTCCAGCAGCTTTTTGACATCCTGGACTTGCCATATTCCTCCATTCCTCATCAGCCTTTTTGCTCTCACAGATCTCAGCTGTATTTCTACCTGTTGTTCCTGCTCATCCTCATCACGGTCCAGCACTCTGTCATTTCAAGTTTTCAGCCTCATTTTTCAAATAAATGGTAAATGGCATATGCTTAAATAGTGCTTGTCTACCTTCCTCGGAGACCCAAAGCGCTTTACAGTCACACACCCATTCACCCAGTCATACACATACACATACACTAGTGGTGGCTCACATAACATTTTTGCCTTTGGATTTTGAGTTTTTCCCACTGGACCAACATGTTTCATATATGTATTTTGGACATCTTTTGGTTTAAATAACATCTTGGATTTCCCTTTCAACCAACGGTTTTATATGAGAACTGGACTGAGTGGCTCCTTCCCCCTGGCGTTCCAAACAGGAAGTACCTGCCACATCCAAGAAGCCAAAATCCCATCGACTTCCATTGAGAAATAAACAGTTATTACTCAGTCATTGTATTGGTCAGAATAACCATTCAAGATATAAACTGTCCAATCAGATTCCTCAATAGTAAAGTATGTGGTCCTACGTTGAACGTTCAAAACATTTGATTGACAGATTCTCCTGAGACTGCTTTCAAAGGGTACAGGTGGACTTCCAACAACAAGTTCACTCCTGGTTGGTGAGAATGGTTGCCACAGAAACGATGGCTCAGATTGATTCGGACCAATCACTGCTTGTTGGCGTTCTTTGACTCAAACATGGCGATGTCCGTACAATTGGCGACTGAATTGATTTAATTTTGTTGTAGCTGGAAGCAAACTAATTTCTTTGAATGATGTTGCACTCACTCACCACATATGTGAATAATATATGAAGAAAACTGACCTGAAATCTTACATTTGTGAGCGCTGTATTTTCCAGAGTATAAGTCTCACTGGAGTTTAAGTCGAACAAGCAAAAAGTGTCTTATCAAGACGAAAAAAACATATATAAGTCACTCTGGAGTATAAGTCAGACTTTTGGGAAAAAGTCTGATGTTTCAGGAAAAATCTGCCAAGCCAACCATAGCTAAAATAAAAAAATAAATTTAATAATACTAATAGTTTGATCTGTATAAGAAAAATATCAAAGTTTAAGAGGAAAACATCAGATTCTCTTCCATGTTTGTTTTGGACGACATTCCTTCTGCCGCTGTGAGTAGCAAATACTAATACTCAGATGTAGCGCCCTCTAGTGGTTGTTCGAGGAAACAACTGCTAAAGGACAACCAGTGTTTACTGGTTGTATGAGCCTGTTTATGGCTAATACAAAAAACACAAATTAAGTCGCAACCCTGGCATATATGAAAAAACGTATACTCTGGAAAATAAGGTACTTGTATTTACAAATTCTTGTAAATCAGGAAAAAATGCAGCTGGAAAAAGCTTGTAGGTATAGGTGCTACAGTCAGCAGGCCACAAGCTCCCTGCTCTGCTTCATTCTGATCCATCCACTTGTAGACAAATAGATTCATTAACGTCTTCATTTTCCTGGTCTGAACTGCCATCTGGTTCAAAGCAGTACAAATGGATACATCCAGTATTGCTCACCATTTTTGCTGCACCTGTAATGTTCGGTTGGGGTTGTGAGGGGCTGTAAGCTAGTGGGAGAGAGTGTAAAGAAATATGATGGGAAATGAGGGCAGACTTGCTCCATCCAGACCTCAGAAGTGAATTTCTGATCAAGTCCTGCCATTCTGCAGAATGCATCCTATTAGTGATTGGAGAGGGACCTAAAAGGGAGCATGTCTATCTGTTATAACTTTGAAAACACTTCTTTCTTTCTAACAGACATTTCTGCAGTTCGTTCTGCTTTCATCCATTCCAGCTTCTGTCTCTTTAAGGCCCCCCATCTGAGAAGCTCAGCATGCTCTGATCTGTTAAAAATGTGCCAGGCAGCTGCTTATTTCATTGTATGAGGTGTGCCAAACAAGCTGCTAATCAGACATTGTGCAAATTTGTGTCATAGAAATGTACACAAAGAACAGATGAAACTGGACCACAAAGAGGCTTTTCAGACCCTTAAAGAGTCTCTTTGCAAGGAAATTTATCTCCCGGGACATGGAAACAGAGCTGCACCGCACTGACATGAAGACAAAACCCCAAAACACTGTTTCACATTTGTTTGAATCCAAACACAATGTCACTAACAAGTGTTGGAGTTTTATGAAAAGCTCATCAGTATTCCAGGAATAAACTTTTTAAACTCAAAGCCTCAAATTGGACTGTAAAAATGATGCTTAATTATGATTTTACACTTTTCGTGCATTTATCATTCCTCTGCATTGTCTTTGCAAACTGTTCTGTTTCCACTTTCTCTTCCCAGCTGAATAGCGTTTATTTCCAGTCAAAGTCAACAGGAAAACCAACAAGCCCAGTTGTTGACTATGCTTTTATAATTTCAACTGGAGGAAATCCTGTGTGATATGGGGGTTGATGCGAACTGTAAACTGTCCAGGCTGAAAGAATTGAAACAATGAGCGCAGCTTGCAGTCTGCATCACTTAAAACACACTTTACAGGCTTATTATCTTTAAATCTGAGTGAGTCATAGAGACTACAAGTGGGCTCAGATCAGAAGATTATGTGAATACACAAGCACGGAAGCGCAAGCACACCTGTGAGATTATTGAACCAAATGTCAATAAGCGTCCTGTAAAATAACACAAATGAATACGCAGAGAAAACAGCCAAACCACAGGAATGTAAGACACAGAAAAGACGGGATTTAATCTAAAGAGCGCACGGAAACCGCGCAGAACCTTCCTGTGCTGCACAATCATGAGGAGTGATTCCTTGCCTCCGGTGCTCATAACATTTTAACAGTCGCAATGATAACGCTGCGAGCTTCCAGAGCATTTCGTCGCGGTTGCCGGTTCTAATAAAGCTTTATAATGAGGCGGTGGCAGCGCAGAGGATCTGACCGCAGAAGGATGAAGCTCCGCCAGAATCTGCTCTGGCTGCGCTGCGTGCGCTCCCCGCCTGCGCCGCGGAGCATGTGCGCCTGCTGGAACGCATAAACCCCCGAAACAGTAGCCAAAATAACGAGTTAGATTAAACGCTTCCAGCTCAGACCACCACGGAGAGAAAAAAATAAAGGCAAATAAAAACAAGAGTTGTGCGTAAAAGTGAGGTGTGAGAAGATGGAGAAAAGAAAACTCTACAGTCCTCTGGGAATTTGGATGAATGTTTCTAGTTTCACAGGTAAGCTGTAAATGGATGCCACCTGCCGAAGCAGAAGTAGCGGCAAAGAGCATCAGTGAGGGTCACATGGTTACCTTTGTAGGTCAGTCTCAGGCGCGGAACGCTGGTCCTGGTCGCAGAGACGGCGGTGATGAGCAGAGCAATAATTAACATGTTGAGGAGGAAACCTGGTAATCCCTTCTTCTGATAGGATTGAATCAATTTTGAATTTAATCAATTAAATCAAACATGAGCAGATTTAAGTTTTCAGACTGTCCCCGCTCAGGACTCTGCGATGCTGGATGGTTTCTCCGCGCTCTCAGTGCCGCTTAGATTTACTGACTCCTTTAAACGGCTTTAGGAGTTCACTTTCAGCAGCAGCCCGACAGCAGTCTCTGACACAGACTGAGAGAGCGATACCACGCCTTTGCGCAGAGAGGGAAGGAGAGCGAGAGAGAGAGGCGCAGCTCCTCCTTTACGCACGGCTGCTGCGCTCTCCAAACAAAGCGCACTTGAGGAGCGCATCCGCAGGTGACTCACTAAGTTGGTTGTGACAGGTTGTGTCTCAGTACAAAACCAGGGTGGAATATTTTGAAAGTAAAAAACAAAAAACATTCAATAAAGTTTACGATTTTGAAATTGCAATGTATTTTAACAATACAACTCATTTCTAACTATCCCCCCCCCACACACACACACATACATATAGTTATAGGTGACTGAGAGAAAATCACTGACATAAAAAAGACTTTAATCAAGTTTAAATACAGTTAAATGTCAGTTTTGAAGAGTTGTTGCCAATTAAATGCTGAATTGGATTATTGTGGGGTTTACCACATTGACTGTATAGAGAGAACTGGACAGATTGACTAGAAAATGCCTTACCTCCAGCTCCAGCAAAATGAAGCTAATTCCGTTGCTATTTTCCGTGATATGGATGGACAGCCTTTCACGGCTCCATGATGGAGCTACAGTCAAAGTTGGTCAGTCACGTTTTTAGGGCAACTATACTGTCACCAATCATCAGTGAGTTTTGTCAAGGTCCACATTTCCACTGAAAGCAACTTGAGAGAATCTGTTAATCAAATGCTCAAGATCGGGGCCAGCAGGCACCACATGCTTTTACAGAGATTGATCAGTTTTATAGAATAACTTGTTAAAGAAAAATACCATGAAATGGAAATTTGTATTAGCAAGAAGATGTTAAGAAAAAAGTATCGGAGCAAGAATTGAAAACTGAACTGAGAACTGAATAAAAGCTGTTTATATATTTTTTCCAGTAAAGTCTTTTGGATTTTGGCATCTTGGAGCTAGGGGGCACCTACCTACTATTAAGAACATGGGGGGGGGGGTATCACTCTGTCCAGTTTTCTATATACAGCCAATGGTTTGCCACACGCAAAAACAAAACAATTTATACTGGAACAGCTTTATGGTTTTAACAGTAACCTTTTGATGCCTGATGCAAATGCCCACTCCAACTCCCAAATTACCTTAATTTGATAGATTCTTTCTTTCTTTCTTTCTTTCTTTCTTTTCTTTTTTTTTTGGTTGTATTGACCACAATTAATGCTTGAAATAAAATAAAAATAAAAAAAATAAAAAAATCACATGAATGTATCAAACAACACACTCTTAGCTCACATTTGATTCAATAAGTATAGTGAATAGTAACTCAAGTTAAGTAGAGTTTGATTCATTGCTTAAGAATGAATTTAGGAAGAAATTAATTAATATAATTCCACCTCTACTGAGTCATTTCATTTGATATTTTTTCATAATTGTCAGAATCTGTTACATTAAATTAGCATCTACCTTAAAGAAAAGTGTTTTTTTATTTCATTTGCTGGAAATAAATCCAGGCATCAAGGTGTAATTAAAATGTATCTGTTGTGGTTGAGTGAACCAGAGTACACCATATTTAGTCAACAGCTGACAGATTGGATCATAAAGACATAATCTACAGAAGTTTTCTTGTTATGACCCAACTCCTGCTGTATTTGAGGCATCAGGAGGTGGAATTTGAACAAACAATCAAATTTATAGTGTTTTATTCTGTTGATTCTTGTGTTTTTATTTAGTGTTTATTCTGTTTTTTTTCAAGTCATGCTAAGTTTATCTTAAAGTAAGACGGTACTTTAGGGTTTTTGTGTGTCACATATAGTTTTAAGATCATAAATTCATAGAGGACATTAGCTGCAATCAAATCAAAGCTTTTAATTCCATGAGATAGTACTGCTTTTTACGAAGCGATAAATTATTTATTTAAATAATTAGAAAATCAATTTGCGTCTTAACAAAATCTTTCTCTATAGGTAAACCTTTCCACAGCTGGCCCTCTTTAACCCTCCAGCGCCATTGTCACATCTCTCTTAGTTTAATTAAGTTGTGGGGTACCTTCTCAATGACTCCCCCCATAAGCGTCCATTCACATTCAAGCCTATGAGTGCACACAGGGGTCACAGCCATTCAAGGTGTCAGTGTTACTGTGAGCCCCTGTCTTGGGAACACTTGTTTGCTGCAGGAAATAGACTCCCATACATGCTTCACGCTAAAGCGGAGGAGCAGAGGGTGGGAACGGAGGGAGCTGGTGGGAACGTGGGGTGTTGTGAACGACAATCCATCCCATGGTGTAGCTGGGGTGAGAAACTTTTGTTCTGCTGAGGCTCTGTTTGTTCTCCGGAGAGCTTGTCGAGTCGTGGTGAATCCGTAGGGTCACGAAGACGAGCTTCATAAACAAACAACAAATGAGAAAGCCTCTTTTATCCTACAAATATTCATGAATGTAAACATTTGTGTGTGTCTGCAGTGCAGACGGTGCGTAACTTGCATCTCATTCCATTGTGGAGCTGAAATGAAGATCTTGTTTCACATAAATACTGAACACACAGAGGCTTTTAGTTTGAAATACGCTGTTTGAACTTTTTGAAGACAAACAGTTGACAACCTTTGGGTTTCTGTTAAAAAAAAAATAAATAAAGCATTCAGTCTCTGCAACATTTATGAAGCAATTCAGTCACCAGACAGAAAAAGTGATGGAAGTCCTGCATGTGCATTCATGGTCCACTGAGACAGGAATGCCTATACACGCTAATGTAATACAGCAGCTCTGCTACACACTAAAGAGTTTTCTAACAAGTGAATAACACTTCAAAGGACTTTCTACATCTGCAGCCAACTTTCACTGACATTATTCTGATGTCAGTGTGAAGTGCTCTCAGGACTGGACAGCAGTTGTCCGACTCTTGAAGGACAGTCAGATGTGGGAAATGCAGAAGAAGAGGCCGCATGCAGAGCCAAAGTCTAAAATCTGAATTCATTTATGCAAACTGGATTCTTCTGCTCCATTTCACACGTTTCAGCTCTGGTTCTAAATTCCTGATTGTCATCACAAATTAGAGATAACTCTCAGGGGCTTCTCCAGCCTCTATGCTTGCTTTTGAACTACCCATAAAAAGCTTCCAACGATGCTCCCAGAATTTATATGCGTTCACACTGTAAAATCTGCCTAAACGACGTTTGCACCTCACAGATTAGGATCAAATGTGACCTCTCTTGGTGTCAGGATGGATTAAATGTCAGGCCTTTTGCAGCACGCTGACATGGCGTCACATTGAAAAATCCGGCTGCGGCTCTTTGAGCGGGGATTGGGAATGGCAGGGCAGGAGTTCATGAATTTACAATGCGGGAGGGAGGGCACGGGGATGAAAGGGAAACCGTTTTAAGGCACAAGGCAAGAGGGCAGCTGGTGTGCTCACACAGGCGCCTCCAGGTTTATAAATGCTTCATCTCTCCTGGCATATAAGAGCAAAAAGCCTCAGAATGGAGGTGACCATGGAGGAAAAGTGACTCAGAGACACAATGAAAGGAGAGGGAGGAAGATGACAAAAGTAGTGTCAAACACATGTCCACCCTGGTACTAAAGTCAAACAAATACTTAACTATATATAAGAAACACTAGAACAGTCCAAACAAACAACAATCTCAAGATAAAAAAGAACTGTTTTCTTTAAATCAAGATAAATAAAACTGAGGTCAAATCAAGACTACTATCTATTGGTACGGTTCAATACATGCAGACTGTTTGTAAAAATGTTTAATATTTAAAAAACATGTGGTCAAAATAATTAAATGGTAATCATTTAAATAATATTAACAAATTAATTTCAAATCTGGACAAAATTAATCGCAATTAATCAACATTATTATTATTATCATTATTTTTGTTACAGTTTTTCCCAGCCACTTATTATCTCCAAACGATTATATTATGAAATCACACACAAAATTGTACATTTAGAACATTTATGTTTATTCCTTTGGAACCTAGGGTCTAAAACTCAATTTTTGACTACTTTTGAACTTATCTCTATTTTTAATTTGAAAGACTACCTGCATACTTTTTTGGTATCTTTTTAATCAGCACCTCTCGTATGTGACACAGCCTTTAATTGATATTTTTTCAATGCTATATTCACACAGTAGACATGCAATTATGCAAAAAATTCTGTCTAGAAAAATGTGATTTCTCTCCTAAGAGCACTGATGTTTGTTTTACAATTTTACTGGAATTCGGCAGAAATGTTCTGTTTCAGTTCGCACACATTTCCAATGATAAGAATATTTTCGGGGTGAAAGTGGTTGAATGATGTTACGATAGGTTTTAGCAGAAGTGCATCCTGGATCTGAACATCCTCTATTTAACCTGTAAAGTTAAAGATAAGCACAGCTCACATTCATGTCTGCCTCCTCTTTCATTGGAGATCATGTTTGCACCAGCGGTTAAAAAAACATAAACTAGTGATGTTTCTTTCATGGGCATTGGTCTGGTCCTGGCTCTCCACCACAGGCTGTGATGTGGTCATGCCCTAACCCCTACGGGACCCACTGGGCTTGTTTTAGAAGAAGAGCACTTCTGAGGGATTTTTCTTTTGAGTGGATTCAGATCGTAGTCGACTTTGCAAACTGTCCAGCTTGTGTTTTGCTTCATGTCTCGTCTTCTTTAACTCATTTTTTAGCAGATGTTCAAACACAAATGTTTCTGATTTTGTACAAATTCAAACAATCCCTTCTCAAAATTTTAAATCTTATATTTTTTTTAAAGAGAAGTGAAGTTGACTGTGGTTGTTTTCTTCCCCTCACATGTTACACCTGACTTTCACTTTCAACACATAAGCTCCTCCTTTCTAATGAAGTTCACGGACATCAGTTCTTCATCTGGCCAAAGAGCTGTCATGGCGCCCTGCAGGTGGTGCTGTTTTTGGCTTAACTTTTAATGCATCTGTAAAATTTCCAACATTGAATTTAAAGAAAAAAAAAATAAGGGAATTGAAACAAATTATTAAAGAAGGACTCAGTTTGCACCAAGTTTGTTGACTCATCATTTCAAATCAGTTTGCTTGTAGTATTTCTGCAAATAACTCAGATTCTGCCTCCGTTTCAATCTGCTCTCTACAAATGACCTGGGTTTCTTGTGGCTTCTGCTCCTGATACTTTGCTTCACTAAAAATTGACTTTTTGGCAGAGGAAAGTATAGTTGTGGCAATGATTGAAGAAAATAGAAGCATGAAAAGTTTCCATCAGATGTTATGACACAATCAAAAACTCCTACGGATCAACTCCTGTGTAAATGCACAGGAGGTTTTACTTTACAAATTTTATGCTTTTATTGCTTTAAAACATATGATATTTTTTTATGAAAAATTAAATCCATTACACACCTCATGGTTAGAGTCTCTTTCTAAAAAAATTCTCATGACTTCTCATTGTCACAAACTGAATGTTTAAATAACGCTTTATTGACATTACTGATTCAAAACACGTCTTAGTGTCTTAGTCTTGACTCATAAGCCAATCCAATCTAAAAAACTCATCAGCTGAAGATCTTTTAAAGTTTTAAACTAATGTTGCAAGTCAAAAATACGAAAAGGTTATATTTTGAGATATACTGGAATGTTTCAACAAATTAACACATAGTTTAAAGGAACTGTACCCTCAAAGTTGTAGTGTATTTTTTGTCCTTTTAATGAATAAAAATGAATTAAATTATATTAAAAAAAAAAGTGTGCAAAGGACATGTACTTATCACATTTTATGATGGTTTCATAAGTTTTTCTATCAGCTGACTGAGTTTACTGAGTCAGAGTTTAATTCTGTATTTGTGAACTCCACAAACTTTCGTCTAAATTTTTCTGTGATATAGACACAAACTGCACCTTATGCCTAAAACCATTTTTTGTTGGTACATTTAATGTATCTTTTGCAAGAAAATATAGTGGGAACATGATATGGATCTTTTTTTTTCATTGCTGGAAAGAAATCAAGGCATCAAGGAGTAAATCAAATGTATATATTGTGGTTGAAAATTAGTTCTTTTTATGTTGGTACTCAAATTAAATTGTTCTATTTTCTGTAAAATGTCTGTGGGTGCACATTTTTCTAATCCTACTGAATTCAGAATAACCTTATTTACTATCAAATTACATTTTTTTTAAGTAAAAATGTTTTATTTTGGTTTGCTTCTTGCTGAAGAAAGTCATTGTTATATCGTCTCCATTTTATCGGTTAAATTTTACACCTCATCTTCTTTTGTTATTTCTTCAGATTTTACTCTCCCATTTTCTTAGTCTCTCTCTGTATGTCTGAGTTTCTCGTGTGAATCTGAGCTCGGAATGAGCAGCTTCTCACCTGAATCCCCCAAACAAACCATCAACCGGCTGCTTTTGACCGTCAGTCTTCAAGACGACTCATTTGAACCCAACCTCCTTCTGAAACATTGTTTTGTTGTTTTTCTCTCAGTTTGGCCTTCTGGACATCTCATTCCAGCCCTGTACTTTGTGTTCCCATCATCTTTTGAAGACACTTTGCTAAAACCTTGAGCACAATGTTTGTGTTTTCTTTTGTTATTGTTGACATTCTTCTCTGCATCAACTTCTGAGTTTTCAGAACCGCTCCCAGCAAAGATGGAGGATTCTCTCACATGGTTCAGTTTCTGTCACTTGCTTTGATGAAACAAATCAAAAATTGACAAAAACTTGACAAAAATTATGTTTATGTTTCTATTGTCTGGCTGACAATAGATAGTAGGGAGACAATAATTATTTTTTTAATATACTTCAAAGATCATATTGAATACTTTACTATTAATCTGGTTTCATGAGCTTGATTTGAGTCAAATGTGTTCAGTTTCTGGCAGAAATGACAAATAACACATAGAAAGTCATCAAATGCAGATGAATCACTAAGAATAAACACAATAACTGAGTTGATTAAGTTGCAAAAGTGTCAGATAGATTAATAAAAT
>NC_050518.1:3121585-3131853 GCF_002922805.2 Oryzias melastigma
TCAAATGCAGATGAATCACTAAGAGTAAACACAATAACTGAGTTGATTAAGCTGCAAAAGTGTCTGATAGATTAATAGCATAATAAATTGAATTTTTGATGCTCGTTAATATAATAAATTGTGCTTTTTGTGTGTGTGTAAAGACAAAAAGACTTTCAGAGTGTGTCAAAAAAAAAACTGATTGAAAATGTTGCTGAAACCCTTTTGTTAGGCTACCTAGATGTTTTAAAATGTTCTATAGAGATGTTCTTAATCTTGTTTTACACCAGAAGGGGAATTTTATTTGAAAAAAGGGATGAAAGAATATTTGAACAAAGTCTTTTGAAGCATTTCCAAGAAGCGTACAGTTACTTGTAACTTAAACTTTCTGGTTTACTGGATTTGAAATTGACTGTCTAACTTAAGCCGGGGATCACTGATTCAATCCCCATCTGGCCTCGACACGGAGTGTGTCACAGGGGAAGCCTGGTGTGGATGCACATCATTCCCTGCTTGTGGTGTTTCGCTGCGGCTGTTTAGCATTAAAGGAAAAACATGTTGAGGAGGTGATTTAATTTAAGTTTGTAACAAAGACAGCCATGCCTTGAAGGCTGAAATGGTGGCTTAGAGCCAAAAAACAATCACTTTGTGTCTACTTATTTGTGTAAGAAGGGAAAAGTACATTAAAGCTGTGTTTTTAAACAGCTGCAGGTTGTAACTTGTAGCTCTTTAATCTTTTAAAACATTGATATTTTACTTAATCATACTTTTACACTTAAATTTGAATTTTAAAAATGCATTGCCTAAACGAGAGAATGTGTCATTTTTATGCCTAATATCTTATTGTCACATTTTTTTTGGAAATTCTGATTCCTACAGTCTGAGCAACTATAAACTAACAGCTGATGTAGGTTTACTCAGCTTTTATGCAGAAAACTGCACAGGAAATATTTTGGTTTGCCACAGCATGGATTGTAAGCTGAAAGCATTTAATATAGTTGTTACTAATTTAAAGAAACTATACAAAAAAAAGTGTTAACAGTTTGTTTGTTTGTTACACTCTTGGTTCTTACATAATTACATCAAGTTTCCAAAAACTTCTGGTGCATTTACAGCTTTTTTGAGATTTTTGTTTAATTGTGTTCTCAAAAAAACATAAAACAGCATGATAAGATGTTTAAATAGCAGAATGTGAGCCAACTGCAGAAACCTACGCATTTCCTTTTTTTTACGCTGTGAAATCTCTTTTGCTTCTGTGCTCCCATTTAAAAAAAAAAAAAAAAACCTCCATCTTCTTCCAAAATTCTTGTCTTTTGTATTTCATGTTGTCAACAGTTTGGAGAAGGAAAATCACTTAACGTGTTAGCATGCAGCCACACATGAGCAGAGTGAAACATTTACATGGCAGCCATGCTAAGTAGCTTGGTGATGGACAAAGTACTCAGTGTGTTCTCCAAAGTCTTATATTTTGGAGGCCAAAAAACTCCTGCAGACGAACAGCTAAATTGTTCACCCAGCACATCAACAAAAGATAAAAACAGTAATCCACAGCACAGCTCACCACAAAGGTGCAACTTGTGCAGTGATTCTAGCTCAACGTGCAGCAGCAAACAGCTAGATCTGCTTAAATAACTGCTCCCAAAACATAACCATGATGCAAACAAATTCAATTTTTTTGTATGTTTAG
Source organism: Oryzias melastigma (assembly GCF_002922805.2). Taxonomy (NCBI): domain Eukaryota; kingdom Metazoa; phylum Chordata; class Actinopteri; order Beloniformes; family Adrianichthyidae; genus Oryzias; species Oryzias melastigma. The sequence continues at coordinate 3,123,252 of NC_050518.1, forward strand.
AAATTAGGAAAAAAGGGGATGATAATGAAGTGGTTTACCAAAAAATGGGATTTGAGGCCACAGCTCAGTTTATTTATTTATTTTATTTGAGCACAAATACAATGGAATCTATCTAAAACTATCTCAAAGAAAACTCCAACATGTTTCACTTAACTGAGAAGCAAAATTAGATTGAGCAACAGGAGAAAACAGAAAATCAGAAAAAGAAAAACGTTTCTTTCTTAATGTCTCATTGTTTATATCACAAACTACTGCTATTTGATGATACAAATCAGAAGAAAAGTATAAACATTATTTTAAATATTTTTAACTATTTTCAAGAAATTATATAATATATAATAGCCTTATCTTAATGAGAAATTGGGATAAAACCTGCAGTGTCTGTGCTTTTTTGTTGTATTTATATTCCTTTTCAGGCAGAGGGTTATGTCTTTCTATATGCAAAAGATATTTACTAAGAAAAAATAAAAGTTGAACTTAAAACCTTCTCCACAGGGTCCAGAATCATACTTAGACACTGGAATGGCTTGTCTGCCGCACGCTCCAGGATAAACTCCAACCATTTCTGACGAGCAGGCTTTTCTATTGACCAAACTCCTAAATCCATCCCAGCCTAAAAAAAAATGTTCTCCATTTGAAATACATCGTCTTACTAGTCGTCGTTTTCTCTGCAGGTTAGATTAAAAAGGAACCATTTTTTCTCAAAGTCGGTGCTAAAATAACACCACTTTGCTGATGATCACAGTAAGATCCGCGGAGAAAGTGGGTGTGTGTTTTTGCTAGACTGGGGCGGAGCCTGCAGTGCAGACTCTTCCTGAAAGGGGCTGTCTCACTCTGTGACATCAGCATGTGAGAACTCACTTGTTTTCGTGGGTATGGGAGGGGCTGCTGTTTTTAGAGGATTACTCAGAAATGTGTGAACAGATCAAAATATCACTTTGGGGTTCTTTATAGTATAAAAGATCAAAGAGTTGTGTTTTCATGGTATGGCCCTTTTAATAGATGCAATTCTGAATGGATATATACATTTTTTCCCAAATTCATTAATTTTGTTAGTGTTTGTGTTATCTCAGAATGTTTCAGTGTTGCTCTTGTGTCAGAGAATGGAGAAGAAAACTAACAAAAAGTGAGTTTAAAAAAAAACAGTTGAACCAAAAAATCTGAGCAAGGCTGCAATAAGACTTTGCAACAATTGAAATCAAATACATCGATTGAGAAAGACCTTTTTCCAGCTGCTGCATCAGTGAGGCGAGCGTGACCCAGTTTCTACACAAACATGAGATGTTGGGACATATACTCCGAAACTATGCAAGCCTGTCTGTGTTTGTCATTTTTTCACAAATGTCTTGAGTATTTTATAATCTGTGACTATATTACTCCTTTCAGTTGTTCAGTGTATCTCAAAACATCATTTAGAACTCTGTTCGACACCATTCTGCTCTCTTGTTTAGCTGATTTCATTTGGCGCACACTAAAAACATTATTTGGAAAATATTCTTTCCTCCAGCCAAGCAGTGGAGAGGACAGATGTTTGGATGTGCTGCATTGACATGACAAGGTAAATGATCACAGCTTAAGTCAAAAGAGACAAAGAAAAGATTTGAACAAAAGAAAAGGAGGAAAGGATAAATGGAGAGAAAGAAAATTTACGATGGAAAAAAAATCAAAGAGGAACAAGTTTCAACAAGAACAGAAAAGTAAAGAGGTTGAAACTAATCTCTCAAAACTCATTTTGCAACAAAGATGAACATTTTTTGATTTTTTGAATTATCTGTTAGGTATTCAAACACTCACACCCAATGCCCTTTTTGGGAGCTTAGTGTGACCCAGGTCTCCTTTTAGCCTGATTAGATGCTGACCTTAGCAGTGAACTCCCACATCCACACACAGAGGCGACTCCTGCCCATCCCGATTGAGCTGTGACCCCACCACTGACCACTGGACACTAAACACTCCCAGACCGAGATAAAAAGCAGCCAGCAGAAAACACTCGGAGACCGCATGGGGATTTCCAATATGCAGATAAAAAGAAATGCTTAAGCTGTGGATTTGCATGAGGAAGTCATTTAAAGCTCATTGTTCAACTCAAACTGACCGTAAATTCTTTACTCTACGTAAATGTATTTATTCAATTTGGAATAATTTTATCTTCAGAAACATTCTGATGATCTTCTCTTTTGATAATTATTTTTTAATAAAAAAAGTGAGCTGGGAGTTGAGAATAATGTGTGTTCTGTGTGAGAGCTGCATCTGTTGTTGCTCAACATGTGAATCAGTGCTTGATAAATATTAAACCATTAGATATGAACACTCTAAATATTCTGACATCATTTCAGAGTAACAAAGAAATCATGGATGCATTTTTTGTTTTTTTTTAAATCCCTGTGTGCAAAAAAGTGTGAAACACATCCACTTGTACACACAAAAAGATGTACAGTGTGTGGAATCTAAAATGAGCAAAAAACTCCTCCTTCCGTCTCCTCACCCTCATTTAAATCCATAACCCCCACTGTTGGTTGGTTTCCAGCTGAGCGCTTGTGACTCCTAGCTTATCAACTGAAAGATCAGCAGGAATTGTTTTTTATAGCTTGTTGAGAAATGTTTTGCCCCAGAAAACATTTCCAACTTAACCTCCTGAAAAAAAAAACACATTCAATTTTAACAGCAAGCAGGAATTTAAACAGCTACATTAATCAGAGCAGGAAGAAAGTTTAATTTTAATCCTTTTATCGAGTTTTGAATGACAAATAACAGAAGGTAAATCTCACTCATTTTGAAAACTTTCAATAAAAAGTTCATATCAAGTCTTTGCGTGTGTTCGAACTAGAAACGTTTGTTGATCTGCTTAATTTGGACCGGATCGAGTCCTTAATCTAGCATTTTTTCTTTGTACTCAAACTGGCATCTATCAGACATTTCTGTTCCAAAAAAAGCTTGTAAACAAAACCACGTGACTAGATATCTCTTCAACCATTGGCCAGTTATTTTGAGGGCAGGGCAAAGCAACGAGAGACAAAATAATACAAATCCTTTGCAATCCTTGTCGAGATAGTTCACTTATTCATCTTCTTCTTGTCCGCTTCTTCCCTTTCGGGGTCGCGGGGGTGCCGGAGCCTATCCCGGCTACTGATGGGCTAAGGCAGGGTACACCCTGGACAGGTCGCCAGTCTGTCGCAGGGCCTCAATCACACACACATTCACTCTCACAGACACACCTAGGGGCAATTTAGAGTCACCAATTAACCTATGAAGCATGTTTTTGGACGGTGGGAGGAAGCCGGAGTCCCCGGTGAAAACCCACGCATGCACGGGGAGAACATGCAAACTCCACACAGAAAGGTCCCAGTTGATGTTTTTCAGATTCCCCAGCCGGGATTCGAACCGGGGCCTTCTTGGGTGGAGCGCTAACCACTGCGCCACCGTGCAGCCCTAGTTCACTTATTCATACTTTATATTTCGTTGATCAATTTTGAATGTCTGTCTCAACGTCAGCTACAACACTTTTTACTGCTACTTAGATCCGGCGGAGGCAATCTGCAAGGGGGTTACTGAAGACATGTTAGCTATGAAGGCATGCTGATAAGTGTTTATGCCATATAGAGGCTGTTAGGAAAACATCCATCCATCCATTTTCTTGACCGCTTCTTCCCTTTCGGGGTCGCGGGGTGCCGGAGCCTATCCCGGCTACTGAAGGGCGAAGGCGGGGTACACCCTGGACAGGTCGCCAGTCTGTCGCAGGGCCTCAATCAGACACCCATTCACTCTCACATTCACACCTAGGGACAATTTAGAGTCACCAATTAACCTATGAAGCATGTTTTTGGATGGTGGGAGGAAGCCGGAGTCCCCGGTGAAAACCCACGCATGCACGGGGAGAACATGCAAACTCCACACAGGAAGGTCCCAAATCCCCCAGCCGGGATTCGAACCGGGGCCTTCTCGCTGTGAGGCAAGAGTGCTAACCACTGCGCCACCGTGCAGCCCCGTTAGGAAAACAGTGTAAGAAAAAATGTGTATCACTTTAAAAGTTGTTTTAACGAGCCTGCATTCATCCATCCAGATTTCATTTAGTTGCTGTGTGTTACTGCTTCACTGCTACTGTGTTTACATCCCATGATGCCCGGCTACGGTGGCCGTTTTGGTTCAGTTGTTCTGCTCTGAGCATGAAACTTATTCAGACTTAGAAACTCAGAGTGAACTGGATCTCAGTCCCACTGGAAACAATGGGTCTGAGAGCAGTTCCTGGTCCGATTGGGTGTATTCCAACTGAAAAATTGTTTCATATTGTTTAGGGATACGAACTCTTGCTACGAGTGGACCAAGCAGGTGTAAAACACAATCAGGCAAACCAAAGAAAACAGCCATTTTCCAACTGCTGTAGCTGAGCAAATTCATTTATTTGGTCACTCAAGATCCAGGTAAGGCCGTCTGAACCCATTTTCAACACTTCATTATATAAACAGAAACACTTCCAGCAAACTGTCCTGCAGCCAATCAGAACAGTTTGAAAAAGAGCACCTGCAAATGATGAGAAATCATTTACTCGGAAAGAAGACGGGAAAAACAAAAATGGGAAGAAAAAAAAAACATTCCATCAAGATAAATCTTTTAAATTGAAACATTGAAACTCAAACAGTGATGAAGAACACACAAAATACAAAACATTCAGCATCCTCCTCACAACTCTGATTCTCTTTGAGATGAAAAGTCTAAACAAACCCTTAAAATCTGATGAATTTCTGCATATTTTAAAATGCTTGAATGTGTGTGAAGGAAAAATATGTGTCAAATTCATCTCAAAAAGGTCATTTATTTGTCATGTTCAGTGTGTTGTTGCATGTTTTACACAAAACATAATAAAACATCACCCTAAATGTCCGGTTTTTATCCCTGCAGGAACATTTGTGTTGTGTGTTGTTTCTTTAACCTTTGTGCAATTACTCCGCACCCCTGATTCTCTCTGTTTACCGTCAGCTGAAGCGGAAAAACTCCAACAATTATCAGTAAATTAAAACAAACAGGCCGCTCGTGTGCGTCCACTCTGAGAGGACAAAGTGACGACTGTTCTGCAGCTCCTACAGACACCGAGGTCAGGACCCTAATGGGACTGATCTGTGTGATAGTGTCAGTAACACACTAACACACATTCGCTCGTGCACCGACCACGGTGTGTAACCTGCTGACCCAAAGCTCCCGGTGCCAGATGTTGATCTGCAGACTCCCTCATCCATCACCACTGTCAGGGTGGAGGGGGAGTACACATGTTAGGGTGCGTGAATGTGCATGTTGCGTCACTGCTGCTGAGTGATGTGCTTTGTGTCAATATTTATGGGTGAATTGCAGAGATGCCAAGTGGTCATGGAGAGTGTTTGAGGACTGGATAGTTTAAAACTCCAGAAGGTAGATCTCTTTAAAAAGACATGGTTGATCAAGAAGAAAAGCATGAAAATATAAAAAAACTCAAATAAAGTTTTGCCTCAAATACAAAAGAGGTTTACACAAATATACACCCCCTATTTTAACCCCCTATTGTAACAGTAAAATATGTGCGACACAAGAGGCATTTAGTTCTCATCTTTTTGATCTCCTGCTGGACAGGACAAGTAAAATGTATCTACCATTCTAGTAAATGTAAAGGGGGTGGAAATAGAATGCTTTGAATAATTAGACTTTTTGTGGACAAAATTATGTCATTTCTTTACGTGTGCCACAGTAATAACAAATGAATCCTCAATTTGCTTCAACCTCTTGAAACAATTTCCTAAATGCAACTCTGATGTTCCAATCTGTCAATTACTGTGTCAGAAAAGGTTGTTTAGCAAACAAGAGATTATGAATTACATCTTGATGTTATAATTTGAAATTAGGAAAAGTAACTCAGGCACATGGAGCTGCAGCAAGAGGATACTGGTTCAAATCCCGGCTCCGACCTTTCTGTGTGGATGTCCTTGTAGGTTTTCTCTGGACACTCCTTCCTACTGTCTAAAAACATACTTCATAGGGTGATTGTTACTCTAAAGTGTCCCTAGATAACCTGTCCAGGGTGTACCCTGACTTCACCCAATAGTCAGTCTCTGGTGACCCCAAAGGGATATAGTGGGTTGAGAAAATGGATGGATCCAACATCTACCATTATCTGCTCCTCTGATTGATTCAATTCTGATCCTATCATCCTCATCTCATCCAAAGAGAACCTCAACATCTTCAGCTCTGCCTTCTCTTTCCCAGAGCAAACCAAAAAGACGATTGCTCTCACCACATTTCTCCACACCTTTCCTGTCATTCTTCCTGATGTTCTTTTGACACACATTACACCTGAGATGTTCCTCCACCTGTTTTAACCTGCGTGCATATGTCTCTTCATCTCTTTCCTACACTCTTCATTGCTCTGGACTGTTGACCTTAAATATTCCAAGTCCTCCACCTTCTTCAACTCTGCTCCCAACCTCATCTTCCCACTTGACTCCCACACAGGAGCTCTGTCTTGGTGCAGCTGACCTTCAGTCTTCCTGTGCCCTGCCTTCGCCCAACAGTATAGTTGGGACACACTCTGGCAACCCTGTGACCCCAAAGGGGATATGGTGGGTTCAGAGAATGGATGAATGGATAGAACAGCAACTCTGGATGGGAAAACTGGGATGCATCCCAATAAAAGGAGGGGGCAGCAAAATCCCCTGTGAAAATTGTGCCCTTCCTCCAGGCAGTGAAAGACTGTACTACTTTATTCTCAGAAGGATGCTGCAGGTTTTTCTTAATCCTCCTTCTATCATGTTTTAGACTTAAAAAAGGCTTGTGCATCACCTGTTTATCATGTGGAACAATTCGGTTTCTGTTTTTTTTAGTTTATCATTTTCTATGCATCTTAGGATGGCATGTTTACAGCCAGAAATTTTAAGAATCAGCAGAAGAATGTATGATTTCTTATTTCAAAATTATCTTCTAACTTTAGGATTGTATCAAACTATTGAATATATTGCTAAGTTCAAACAAAGACCCACTTCAACCCTCTTTTAATCTATTTTTAAAGTGCTCCCAGTGGTCTTTTAATTATATTTATGTTTTTTTTTGTTTGTTTGGGTTTTTTTTGGCCAAAATCAAAAAATTTCTATCGTTTATCTGACATTTTCTATGCAGTATTTAAAATGAAATCCACTTCTCTGAGTTAGGGCGGGACTGTTGGCATCAGAACTTTGAGAGTTTTTAGGGAGAAAAATGTGAAATTGTTCACATCTGTCCGAGATCAGTATATAAAGTGTAAAGTGATGGGTTTCGCAGCCTTAAAGCATCTGTAGGCTAATCCTAATTCGCAGATTTCACCTATTGCAAAGCATAAACTGTATTAGATGAGGGAACACTGTAAAGAAATACTCAGAAATGCAATTTTGAGCCTAAATGTTCACAGCATATATTTCATCATCACATAAATGCCACAGAAACACGTTAAAAACACCCAAAACACAATTTTAACTGGAGCGGGTCTTTAAGATTGTCTTCAGAAAGGACTCATTAAGTTGCTGATGAACAAAAATGTTCCCTTTTCATTAGTAAATGTTCACCTTTAATGAGATTTAAAACAAAGTGACAAACTTCCTGTGTTTCATTTCAAGCGTGTTATTTCTCCTGAAAGTGATAATCAGCAGCTCTGCTCCTGTTGGAGGCTGTGAAGGTTTCTGTTTAATGTCCTGAAACCATCAAAGCGTATTATTACGCTTTCTGAAAAAAGGAAATATAAGATTGCACCTTTATCAGCTTTTTTCTTTTAGTGTGTTTAAACATGTTGATTCATACATATAGTTATATGTTACAGACCCATCTGTATTAACCCAATTGACAATGAGTATACTATATCCTACATCCATGTTTGAAAGGTGGCAGGCAGAAGCCTTGATAATTAAAGCCTGCCCTTTAATTCATTATAAACTGACCATTACATTACTAAGAACTTTTAATAATAATCATAAGTTAAAGTTTTTTACAATAATAATCTTTATCAACAGATTGTACAATATACATAGAATAATAACCAGAATATTTATATATACATATACACACACTTTTTTTTCAATAAACACAGTATTTTTTCAACTATTGCATATATTCATTGCATTGTTTTTCTTCCAAACCTAGATTGTTCAACAATGTTACTCCACATACCGACACACAGAATGATCTCATTTTTGTGAGGATCAAAGCTTTAAAGATGATCAAAATAGTCTCTTGGTTGGAATTTCAAGTAAGTTACAAACAGATGCAGATTTAATGGTGTGTTTTTATTTTGTTGCTGTTTTTTCATGCATGCACAGTTCCTTATCACTAGTTTGCATTTAAGTAAAGTAAAACATGTCTCCTACAATCTGTTCAGAAATCCAGATCTGCAAAGTTCAGAGGATTTTGGTTAAATCTTATGATGAATTTTGTTTTACATGTATTAAGGAATCAGCATAGAGACTATTGAAAAAGAGTCTTTTAAGGGAATAACAGTGCAAACATGTTTATGTATGAATGTTAACATATTTTATAACTATATACTATATCATAACACATAAAAAAAACATTTTTTTCCATATTAGTTTACTGTATACTAATAGGAGAAATTTGCACA
>NC_050518.1:3132271-3138797 GCF_002922805.2 Oryzias melastigma
GAGTATACTATATCCTACATCCATGTTTGAAAGGTGGCAGGCAGAAGCCTTGATAATTAAAGCCTGCCCTTTAATTCATTATAAACTGACCATTACATTACTAAGAACGTTTAATAATCATAAGTTAAAGTTTTTTACAATAATAATTTTTATCAACAGATTGTACAATATACATAGAATAATAACCAGAATATTTATTTATACACATACACACTTTTTTTTTCAATGAACAGTATTTTTTTAACTATTGCATATATTCAATGCAAGCTGCTATTTTACATATATCAGGGATTTTTGTATTTTGTCCATGTGATACATTTATAACCTTTTTAAAACAAGTTTATATTATTGCATTGTTTTTCTTCCAAACCTAGATTGTTCCACAATGTTACTCCACATACCGACACACAGAATGATCTCATTTTTGTGCAGATCAAAGCTTTAAAGATGATCAAAATAGTCTCTTGGTTGGAATTTCAAGTAAGTTACAAACAGATGCAGATTTAATGGTGTGTTTTTAGTTTGTTGTTTTTTTTATGCATGCACAGTTCCTTATCACTAGTTTGCACTTAAGTAAAGTAAAACATGTCTCCTACAATCTGTTCAGAAATCCAGATCTGCAAAGTTCAGAGGATTTTGGTTAAATCTTATCATGAATTTTGTTTTACATTAAGACATCATAGAGACTATTGAAAATAGCCTTTTAAGGGAATAACAGTGCAAACATGTTTATGTATGAATGTTAACATATTTTATAACTATATACTATATCATAATGCATAAAATAAGCTTTTTTCATATTAGTGTACTGTATACTAATAGGAGAAATTTGCACAGTTTTAATGTATATTTATTTTATCTCTTACTGTTACGCCCCATGTGGTCTAGGGGTGCAGGGCCCAACATAAAGGTAAATTGAATAGGTGTGTAACAAAACATACATCTCCATAAGAAGTTAACACATTTATTTACAAGAACAACCAAACAATAACTAAAAGTGAAGCAAAAGGCTTCAGGGTGAACCAAGGCCAAAACAACAAACAAAACCCCAACTAACTCAACCCAGGGAGCTTACCTGCAAAAGAAACAGTAAAATAATGACAAACACTAACCTCCCTGGACTAACAGAAACAGGAGAAAAGATTTACTAAAGAAAATGGCGGTTCACCCCTACAGCTTCACCTAAATTAAACCAACACTAAACACAGAACACAGAGTGGGACCTAACACAAAACACCAAAAAAACTACAAGGTGTGCACAAATCAAAACAGGTGGAGAAGTTCACTGAGCTGCAGTGGAGACAGGTTGCAGCCCAGCTCCCTTCTCGTGGTCTGGAGGTCCACATGGTGATTTTGAAGGCTTCCTTCTCCGGCCTCGACCAACGGGGAACCACACCTCCAGCACCACACCTGAAACAAATCAACAGAAAAAACACACAAAGATCCACAAAACACAAAGAAGTCCCACTCTGACAAAAATTCACCCTACCAAAAAAAAAAAAAACAAAGTTTGTATCACTGTTGCTACTTGCTCTAAAATTGCATCCGAATTTAATTGTTCTATGTAATTCTTAAATTATAGTTTTTAAACTCTGTTTTATATAAAGGAATAAAAAAAATCATTTGCTCTTACTTATTGATGAAAGAATCCATCCAAGTGTGAGTTGTTTAATTTATAATTTCTCAGTAACTGACTCTGCTTTTGATTTAAAGACTTCAGACATCTAAAGATTCAGAGTCACTGACGGTGACCTGAAGAGAAATTCAAATTCTACCTCTTCATGTTTCACTTTTCCACCTTTCATCTCCGTCTTTCAGTCCTAAACTCTCAGAGAGAGAGAAAAAAAAGTATTTCTGCTTCAGTGATGCCCAGTCAAGCAGCCCCGTCTTTCCTCTCCTCTTAAAAGCCGACTCCGCCTTTGCCCGCCGACAGACTGAGCCGGGAGTTTCTACAGTGCTTGCCCAGTGGAGCCTGATTACAGCCTCAATGGCTTTGGTTCTGGCAGATCACAATTTTCTGAGAAGTTAAAGAAAGACGCCCTGTAGCTCTCGCCACAAACTTCATTAGATCTGTTCGTGTTCGCGACATCACAGAAACTAATTGTGACCTTCACCCAAATATGGTTTTGGTTTGTTAGGGAAGTAAGAATGACATTTATTGACTGAAACTGATGAACTTACGTGTGCTTTGATCACTGCAGTGTGTTTCTGCAGTTCTTTGACAGTGACAGATAAGAGCAGGGCCAAGTTCAAAACAGACTTCAGTGAAAGCCAAGTTTCAGTAAAACTCTTATTTTGAAATCAATCTCAGGTCTGAGTTCAAATGAATCACAGGTTCTGCTTTTTATCACGCTCATGGTGGAATGAACCATTTCTACTTGGCCTCATATCAGTAATTAAACAGTGATTTAAATAACGCCGTATCATCTTACATTGAATGTATATATTATGCCGTCTTGTCTCAGAAAGACTAGCAGCTGATGTGTGACAGCTCCCCCGTAACAAAAACACATCAAACCCGTTCACGACGCACTCAGCCAAATCATCAACACTTGGAACGACCCAGCAGGTGAGATTATAGGCAAATGACACGGTCATTCCTCCATCAGCACAGCACAGGAGAGCTGAAAACAGAAAAGAGAAAGTTTCCATTCAGTCAGGCACACAGTGACCATGTGAGGTGACCTCTGGCAGAATTCAGAGCTTCATGTTTCAGCTTCCATACTGCAGCTGTGTTTAATCCTCCCAACATTACACAGAATCAGACACCAGCCTTCCTCGAATCGATGTGTCATGAAATAAAGTAACAGGAATTGTACCTTTCAGATAAGCATGAGGTCATCTCCCATCTTGATGCACTTACTATACCATCAGGTTTTAGAATCAGTGTTCACATGCTAACTTAAATTCTGTGAATCCGGAGAATTGATATGATTAAGCATCTGCTATGGAGCCAACAACCCATTCTAGTATAAAAAAAAAAACACTCTGTGAGCATAATCGCTCATGAGGGTGTTCATAAAGACCTGGACATTTAGGAAGCTGCAGCCAGTATTTTAAAAAAATATGTTAAAAAACAGTGTTAGTTTGACTTCAATTCATCACTTTAATGATTTTGACAACAAATTTGCTGAACTTTTCTTTTCTTGACACAATAAATGCACAGAAATTTGATTTAAATGTGTTTTTTGACAATAAAGATTTTCACATTAAAATATAAAACCATTATTATTACAGACAAGTTTCTAGCAACTTTTGCATCTCAGTAATATTTGTGCAAAATGCACTTTCGGTTTTTCGAATGTTTCGTGACTATAAAACACTGAGATTTGAACAACACTCCTCAAAGAGATGAGTGGGTTTCTGGTTCAAAAAGCAGCAATCTTGTTGAAATCAGTGCAGTCAAATATAATTATTGACTACTTCCTGAAAAAATACAAATAAATTACCAAATTTATTAAAGTACTTGTGACAACAGAACCGCACATTTAATTTTAAATGTTTAATTTTCAGGCCAACATTGTAAATAAGAAATTGATTTTACAAACCAACAAAGCTTTAATTTGATTGCACTTTACAATGCAAACAAGGCACCGAAGTGCTTTATAATTAAAAGAAAAATTAATTTTAAAATCATGAAGATTAAGAACAAAAACTTCGACATTAAGCTACAAAAAGCAGTTAAATTAATGAAAGATGGATACAAATTCAATTAAATGAATGAAGGATGATACGATGGGTGAATCAGTCAGCAGGACCAAGGTGGTTTTGATTAAAAGTTGTTTTACTTTATTTTTTGTTTCTTTTTTGTTTGTTTGTTTTCTAATAACCAACCGTAGTACTTTGTCCACCACAGTAATAATTTGGGCCCAAAGGGAGAGAAAGGCATTTTTTATCAGTTTCAGTATATTTTTTATCAATCAATCAAAAACTCTTACCCTTTTTCACGGGCAGGGAAGGGTTCAGTAACATGTTGCAGGACGCATTTGGTACAGCTTTGTGGTTGTCTGGAATCAATCAACACACCTGTTGGAGAATTTTCATCTTTGTTTTTAGGCATTTTTGTGTTTTCTCATTTGTACAGAGAGGTAAAGTTAAAAGAATGTGTGTGGTCTACGAACATCTTGTTTCTTGTTTAAGTTTTCAACTCTCAACCAAAACCTTCATGACTGGTGAGTCTGTATTTCACAGACAAAGGATTCCCTGTTTAAATTCACTAAATATTTTCATCAACTCTTGATATCCTGATAACATGTGCTAATAATAAATTCAAATAAAGGCATGTTGTTTCTAAATTCTTTACAAAACTATTTTTATACATCCACAGACTTATATTTATTATTGTTTCTATACCAAATCATTCTGTTTTTCCCTAAAACTATTTATAATAAATACGTTCATAAAGACTGTCAGCTTTATTTCTCAATCTTAAATTAAAAAAATGTGCATATATGTGCAAAGATGCATCCTAACAAGGCTGGCATCTACAATATATCCGTGTACAGGTCGACTGAACATGATGAAAACCTCTGCACCCCCTCCCTCCTATAATCAAGTTTTAATTATCTTCACTGTTGAGGGATTTGCCCTGAATAACAGGCAACAGTTCTTCTCTGATAATAAGCAAAAACAAGAAAATGAACAGATTTTATTAAATATATAATCAGAAGCTTCTTTCAACAGAATAATCCAAATGTAATTTATTTATTGTTTTAATTTGTGAAGTAATTTATTAGTTTTATTGAATAGTATTCCTCTTTTTCCTTACACACTTTTGATCTTTTTAAAACATTTCAGTTTTCTAAGAGTAGTTTATTCCTTATGGCAATCCAACTACATTTTTATTATAAAAGTTGTTCGTCATTCACTTGTAAAGTTGTCTTCTTTTGGCCTTTGTCACTACGAGCCTCTCCGTGACCTCATTTATCTCCCACACTCCCTTTTTTCCTTTCATCACATGTTCGCTCCGTGTCATTGATATCGTCAGTGTTTCCTTTCCTCCCCTGTTCCTCTTCTCTTCCTCTCCCTCTTTTATCTCCAAACGTTCCCCTCTTTCCTTTCTTCTCCTCTCATTAGCCTGTCTCTGCCGGTTTCTGTTCCACATCTAACATGCAGCGGCTCTGCGCCGCCTCACAGTGGCGTTTGCATTCCTTCTAACATCACACACATAAAAAACATTTACTGAGCACATAAATCTGAACTTGAACACATAAAGATGTCAGTAATAAGCAGCATGAGGACCTTTTCCAGAGCTGCTGCACACATTGAAGGGAAAAAGATGTCTCGTGCTCACGCAGTTTAGAAAGTATGATTTCATCAGTTTTGGATGCATTCATAATCACATTATAAATCTCTGTTTATCTGTTTGACTCCTATACGGAGTGCAGTGTCTGGATAGTAACTACTTTACAGAGTAGGAAAATAAAAAACTAAGGTTGTATTCAGACTGGAAAAATGATTTGTTCCGGACTGAGTCCATTTAATTTAGTCCGGATCCAGTCCTGAAACCCGTTTGACTGGGATCAACCAGAGATTTCTGTTCCAGACCAAAGCTTGTAAACAAAACCATGTGACTACGGATCTCTTCAGTCATTGGCCAGCAGTTACGGGGGCAGGTCAAAAAAAAAAAAAAAAGGGAGAAATATGGAGGTCCTGTGCTTTGCAAAAGTTAGTAAACGTATTCAAGCTTTATCTCGCTGGTCAATTTTATTGTCTGTATAAAGGCCAGGTTTTAGATTTTTTGCGGCTGTTTTGATATTGAAAGGTGGTTGCTGAGGACACTATGGCTCAGGGGACACTAATTTTCAGGACTTAGTCCTCTGGCCACCGGCGGGAGCCGTCTCCAAAGTAAAAAACACTACGTCTCCCAGCAACCCCAATGCACTCTCCACAGATGCTACTCACTTGACACTCATTGACCATCACCCACAGAATTATATCTTTGGTCAGATTAGTCAGTTTGCCAAATTAGTGAACTCTGTCCATGTATGAGAAGCATATAGATTTTTATATCAAACATACCCTTTATGATTGATTCACAGAACTGATAAATCAATTGCATATTCTTTATAATATTGGTAACTTCATCTTGTTTTTAAAGAGTCAAATAATCACTATTGTCAACCATGTAAAACAACTGCTAAAGAGCTCTGTGAACAATATAACACACTTATAACAACAAGTAGTTTATTTATCATTCATGTTGAGCTTTAAAGAGAGCATGGCTCTTATACTATATTTTTTTCTGTAAAAGAAAGAGTCTGTTTATGTGTCAGTGTGAACAGTTGCATATCAGAGACAATGGCAAAAATAAAGTTGATAAGAAGTGTAGTGTAGTGTAGAACAGGGATAAAAAGTCAATCTGTGTCAAGTTTCAGAATTTTTGTAATTATTTTTAAACAAACGTATGTTCTCGTGTTCATGTTCAGGTCTGCTCACCAGCAGCTTAACTCATCTTCACATTCCTCTTGAAATAATCCAGATTGATGCGGGTTCTAAAAGCCCTCAATCATCACCTCCCTTCCAT
>NC_050518.1:3139731-3148301 GCF_002922805.2 Oryzias melastigma
CACAGCTGGTACACATTAGGTTGATGTGCAACACCTCTGCATGCACTGGAAGTATATCCTTCAATCTATGCATCAATATTAAATATATACTTCTCTTTAAGATTGAAAAACTACTTGGCAAAGAAGTATTGTTGGAACACAATCACTTCAAAATAACACGCTTGACTGACTTCTTATATGGAAAATGTATATTTTACAAATAATATGACAGAATTCAGAGTTAGGTTAAAGATGCTATTTTGAGTCTTTAGACTCATATACGCAAAATAAATTTGTCAGAAGCTGGACCCAAGTTTGGTGATTGTAACTTAAATATTTGATAAATTAAATGTATCCAACGGCACACAAAAAGAGTGACAATAAAGAACTAAAAACCAGATATTTAAGTTGACTAGGGCAATGTCCAAATTCCCTTCTTACTTCAAAACTATATAGTCCTGGACTGTAGTACCCTGGATTTTAAAAACAATTTCAACACCATGCTCATTACTTTTTTTTTTTTAAACAGCAAATATGACATCACCAGTTTCACGATGTAAAAAGCCAATATTTTTTTTTTAAATTAGGATGACTATTTATTTATGAATCCACTGTGTTGTGATAATGAAAACTTGGGTGGTGTCACTCTCGGGCAGACAGCTGGTTCCATATGCAGCAGGTTTATTAGTTCAGACAGCTAAAAATCCACGAAACTAAATCAGGGTCAGACAGGCAGAGGTCAATCACAAGCATGGGATCATCCAACAAGAGATTAGAGATGTTGGAGTCCAGGTGAGGATCAGGGCAGGCAGCAACCAATCAAAGAATAAGCAGGGTCAGAAACAGAAGATCAGGTCCAGATAGAAACGCTTGGTGAAGCAGGAAGGGTGGCACAAACAATACTTCGGACAGAGTGAGGATCTGTGCAGTGCTTAAGTATCATGTGAGTGATTGCCAATGATTTTCAGCTGAGAAGCATCTGTGGAGTGTGCACTGAGGTTGTTGGGAGTTGTAGTGTTTTGTACTCTGGAGAAAGCTCCCGCTGGTGACCAGAAGGGGAGGCAGAGCTTTAACTCCTGACAGGAGGTTTATAAAGAATAAAAATAAATTTGTTTCAGAAAAATTGGTTAAACACAATGCATTGTGGTATATATTTGCCAATCTAGTGGCATCGGGGCACCCGAATTTGTCTTGCGAATTGCGATGGATGTGAAAGCACCTTAATATTTCAAATGTAACTTTTGATAAATGAGAATAGTTATTTAAAAATAATCATTAAAAGCTCTTCTCTGAACTTTGTTCTTTTCTGATTATTTATTTTCATTTTATTTTGAAGTGCAGTATTTCGGTCAGTTCCTGTCTGTGGCCTCATATAGATTTGAACCTCCCCCCAATTATTCCCTAAAACACAACCCCCTCCTCGGCCCTCAGGCTAATTTCCCATTTCCATGCGGCGCCTCATCTTAATCCTTGGTTTGACTCCACTAAAATGGCTTTGTGGGGCTCAACCACACTCACAAAACAAAAACCTTCCCATCAGCAGCCCTGAGGAAGCCTCCAAGCCATGTTTGACCTCAGGGCACAGATGCAGACATGTTTGTTTGATGAATACATAAATAGTTTACTAGCACAGGCTCTATTGTAGTGTTTAAATGTCTCAAACTTCATAAACTGTTTTCCTGATGTAAAGCTTTGACAGCTTTGACATCAGGAACAGAGAAAGACAACTTAAAGTTTATTTTAATCTAGTGGCCAATAAATCATTCAAGCCAAACACATGCAACCAAAGTACAGTCTGTGTATCAATATTAATTCACATTTCTGAAAGGGGAAGCTCTCTGTTATGAATGTAGGTTAAAATGGATAACCAGTTCTGGGCTATAAAAGCAGGAATGAGATGCTAGACACTCAATGAAACGAAATAAAGTTTTTTTTTTCTTTGAGATGACACAATTCCTGAGCTTTAAATGAGAATTTACACCAAAAACTCAGCATTTTGTATATTTTTGGAATTTTCCAGTGGCAGAGATTGAGCAGCTCCTCGGTGTGACATCGTCCACAAACCGCACAGTCAGAAGTCCGTAAAAAGAACTGCACCATTTATCAAACTGATCCAAAGGAATTTGTTTGGGTCAGAAACATCAAAGACTAGAACATTGCCTGTGGTGAAGAGAAGACATTGGTGACCCCCCACCCCAACCCAAAAAAGTGCCCCCTCAGAAAGAAAAAAAAGACCCACTGGTGAGCACACACTTGGTTGGTATTTCATTCTTTTGATGTGAAGCCTTAATCACAAGTCAATGGAGGAGGCACAGAGGTGGCTGAAGGTGCTGTCGTTGGACACACATGCACATGCTCTTCTATGTAGTGGATTCAAGTCATTCCACAAGATCAGTCCATTGGTGGGCCCTGCAGACTCCCTGGGGACTCATAGATTAGTCTTGGCCAAAGCCACTAATCCTCTCACATACCTACACTCTTCTCTATGGTTTCTTAACTACCTCCCCGCCCCCGCGCCGCCACCTTTTTTTTCCTTTTTTACCCTTTCTTTGAATAAAGATGTGTTCACATCAAACGTCATCTGGTAAAATGTGCGGCTACCCGTCCAAAAATGTGTACATAAGGTTGACGCTCACATGTGTGAGCAGGTACCAGCTAATGTATTTTAGCCCGATTGCTGCATGGTGCGGTGTCTGTGTATATCTTATTTACAATGCATGGAAGACATGGGTGATGTTGATGTCAGGTTTATTTTATTTTTAAGAATTCTACAAAAGTATCAGTAATGATGTTTCTGTGGCATCTCTGAAGCTGCTTTGGACCAGAACAGCTCTAGGTCCAAAGGGAGCAGTTGTGTACCTAAACAAACAGACCACAAAATGGCGCTTTTAAAAATGTGTTTGATCTCTCTGCTTCATGAAATTATATTGAACAGCAACACAATTGGTCACATGCATTGGATTATGCTTTGACATTAAATGAAAATACAAAACCACAAAGCAGAAATTAGACCCAATAAAATAAAATAAAACAAAAAACACTTTGCAAGGTTTAAAATAAAAGTTGCACAACACCCTATTCTTCTTTCTTTCTGCTCTTTTAAATCAAAATCTATTTTCATCAGTGACGAAGAAGTACTGTCCTCCAATTTCTTGAATTATCATTCAAGGAAGTTCTTGTCTGAGGGTATTTTTTCCAATTTTGTCCCAAGTCCTGCATCGATGTCCTACAGGGAACACAGAAGGTAAACAGGTCCGACAATCATGTGTTGTCTTCACAAGCAAGTCTCTGCTGCGTAGCAATCAGAGTTTGGTGGTTGGCTCGCCACCAAATTCTACAAATGTTTCAGTAACTAAGTGCAAAACCCTGGTCATCACAGAGGCAAAGTTCCAAAAACTGAGTATTTTCAAGGTCAAATACCAATGGATATTTTCAAAAAAGAAAAGGAAAAAGCAGCAATGAATTGGCCTGCACACTCTTTTCCGTCACTCCCTTTAGATTTTTTTTCTTTAATCCTTCTGCATACGTTTTTTTCTATGTTCCATATACTACTATCATAGCGCCTTCTACTGGATTAAAACAGTTTAAGCCCTCATAACCTGGGTTACATTTCCATGTTTGGGTTCATGTGATCATTCAGAGAGTCTCCCGAATCCGTGAGCTTAATTCCCGCTTCGAGAGCTGCGTCTGAATGACAGCTGCTTCTGCCATTTCTCCATCTCTCTCTAACCGAGCCTGCTGTCCCACATTAACCCTCAAGGGAAAAAAATAAAAATAGGAATAAAATTAGGGGACCTTTTTTTGGTACTGTGTCAATGAAAATAAGAAAAATATAAAGTTCAGGAGGACCGAGCAGGCTGCTATGGCTCTCTGTCTGGCCGCCAGCTCGCCTCCTGGGAGACAGATAGCGAGCGTGATCACTCCAGCTCTATTGAATCTGCAACAGACAGTCTAAGGTTCCTTCACCCAACAGTAGTCAGGATGGGCTCCAGAAATCCCACTGCCCCAAAAGGGACACAGCGGTTTAAGAAACTGGAACTGCAAAAAAACATTGGATCAATTAACTTTATTGAATGTTTCTTTAAAAATGTCACATGGTGCAAGTTGACTCCCTGACTGGCTAACGTCCTACGGTGACGTCGCCAAAATTTCAGTATTTAAACTCTCGCCGTGCCACCCAAATTGCACTTGGCCGCTCAAATCGTGATGATGCCAGACTGACGCACCGCGCCGGTCACTCAAATTGCACTTCAGGACCTCAGATTGTGTTTACCACTGACTTAACATTAAAACCGTTGTGAACGGAGCTTAATATTTCTTCAAAATATTCAACAACAATCAAAATATGTAAAGTATGAAATGATGTTGAGTTGACATAAAATATTAGTAACACAGGTCAGTAGATAAACAGGATCACAAAGCTGCAGCTTTTCCTTATGCTTTTTCAGTGATCGCTGTATCATTACAGGTATGTCAAAAAACATTTAATTGACTTTGGCCAAATGGTACGAGTTTAAACATTTTTTTAGAAGGGATGAGGTTTAATTTCCAGTACTTATGGTTTTACAGTGATTAAGTCTTAAAACAGAACCAGATCTCTGCCCGTTCTGCCCCAAATGGCGGTGGTTTGACCAACTAATGATCCTGCTAATGATCCGAATCATCCAGATTTGTGACTTTTGAGTTTACAATCTTCACACATTTCAGAATCCTAACTGTAGGTAACTTGGAGCCAAATCTTTTAGTTTTTCATTCATATGATAAATTGCAGTAGAATTTATCATCTCCTACTCAGCGAGTGAAATAAATAAATCTATTGCCTAGGAATTTAATTTAGTAACCACACGTCATTTCTGTCAACCTGCTCAGTGCTCCAATACATTCCCCAAACAAGTTCAGTTAGGCTGCTAACCTTCACTTGATTTAAATTAGCTTTTCCATTTGCTCTTAACCCTTTAACACAGTAGATGTCACCCTGGACACCAAAATAACTCAGGCTCTTTGATATACCACAACTCGATCAACATGAATAGCTAACTCTGATATGGTGAAAAGCGTTTGTTTACAAGCACTTTGCTTACACTCCATATCGGCAGCTTATAGCACCTCACAAGCCCAAGATAACAGCATAGAAAAAAAGGTGAGCAAAATCAATATTTTGATCCAGATGGCAGCACAGACAGGGAAAATGAAGACATTAATGGATCTATATATCTATTTTTCAGAATTGTAGCAGAGAAAGGAGATGTTGGCCCACTCATGGCAGTTGCTGTCACAATCCCCAGCTTTCTTAAACCACTGATTTTCATCTGATCCATCATGATTGGAATAAAGAAATACAGAGAAACACAATTTAATCTTCAATTATTTTATACATCTCCTCTATATGAGAAAAAACTACAAAAACATGCTAAAAATACCAGAAATATGATTTTAATTGGAATGGGTCTTTAAAGGGTTAAAACCAGATTCTCTGTGAAATCACCAAAGGTGATATGATCACATATCATAAATGCACACACATACACAACAAGCTTATATCATCATTTCTGCCACTTTTTAATCCAGTAAGTAAAATCTAAATTAACTAGCCTGGATAACTGAGGCAGCTCAATCATAGCTGAGGAATGGAGAAAGTTAATAAGGGGTACACAAAACGTTTTCTGCACCCCTTCCTACATTTTCTCAGAACTTCCATGTTTCATTTACCAAAATACTTATCAACAAATGCAGAAAACTGCAGTTGCAGTCTAATTTTTTTAATGAATTGAGTGTGTTCTTTAGGCTGTGTGGGAATTCACTATCTACTAAATCTAATACGTCTGTACTATAAAGAGCTCTTGTGTTCAAAACTGACTGCAACTTAAGTGAACTACATAAAAAAAAAAATAATAATAATAATAATAAACAAATGTATTTATTTTCAGGGGAGTTACAGTGTAACCAGAACACCCAAAGCCACTGTGAAAAGTTAACAGTACTTAATTCAGCCGAATAACTCCTAATCACTCCCCTGTTACAGCTTTACCACAAGTATCTGATGATTTTTTCCACGACTTAGCTTCCAGCAAGCAGCTAAGACGAGGTCACAAAGTCAGAGGTTAAAACCACACTGGCTCCAACTGAGAGATTTGGTTTCCTAAGGAGTGCGTGTGCACGTGTGTGTGTGTATGAGTACACCTTGTTTGGCCACTTCACCTCTCCATGAAAGTCATTTTCCTGCCGTTGACCAAAAGCTAATATCCTGTGTGGTGCTTGTTATGCTTGTTAACAGATGTCGACCTGCATTTTTATCCTTTTTTCATATCCCAAACCTATTTCCTTTCTGTCCACTTTAGTTTCCATTCATATTATGTCTTTATGTCACTTTTCTGTCATATCTTTTTTGCATAGTTTAACCTATAATCTCACAGTTTTTCAGTATTTTTAGTGTGCGTTTTCCGTGCGTATTTTCATTATTATTCTTTCTCTACCTCATCAATTCAACCCCTTTTATCCACTTTCTCCATCATCCAGACCCTTTAATGGTCACTGCATGACAGTCTGGTTCTAAACCTGAAAGCAGATTATCATTCACCTCTTAAACCAGGAGGATGAAGAGAAAGAGAACAAGAGTGGGGCCACTTTTGAAGACTTATTAGTTTTAGCCCCTAAAGAAAGAAAAGGATACTTTTCCAATTTAAAAGGATTACCTTTCTGCTGTCAGAGCTGATCAATGAGGAGGAAGAGAAAGAAATCTGCCCAACGGGTTTAGTTTTGCTGACAGATTTCTGTCCATTTTGGTTTTAGGATTGTGCTTTAACCACCTGTTCAGTGACCTGCAGGTGTTAATAAAATATTTTTATTAATGTAAAACCCACTTTTTTAAAGAGTCCTTTTTATCAGGTTTAGTTCATTCTTAATAAATATACATTCTTAGAAAGTGTTGTAATTGGAAAAGTTTGTAGCTTTGCATGTACAGCATATTTTAATAAGAAGCAGCTCCATGAGTCATATATAACTTTAAGGAGCATGCATCCCATAATCGTCAATGCTGCCAAACAAACATGCACACTCGCCTCTCTTTGTAAACATCTACTGTAGGTTTGTTTCATTAAGTTTGAGATCACTGTAATAAAAAAAAAAGTACAGTTGACCTTAAATGCTGCACATTTTCTGTGTAAGTGAAGAGTTAAAGAAGAATCTCAGTATAGAAAAGTGTTGACAGCAGAAATTCTCAGGACTTTCACTCATCTTCTGCCAGCAGCTCTGAAGCTCATCAAGCACCTTTGATCATGTGTCTGAAACTTATCACATGGTGACCAAGGAGGAAACTCCGTGTTGACTTATGAGTCAACATCAGATTCCTTGTCCTGTTTAATTGCCTATCTGTAATTTTGGGAGAGAAGGGTCACAAGACTGTCTATACATCCTATTGTTAATGTTGACTAAAAATGTGGAAAGGGTTTAAATATTTTTTTTAATAACTATATTTGCAAAAGTATTTATCAAACTTATCCAAATGACAAGTCAGAGGTTCCAGTCACTTTCATGGCTACAAGTGTACAGTGGTCCCAATCCTCAATATTCCCTTTGGGGATTTAACTGTTTCACAGATTTTCTTTAATTTTGCATGTTTCTTTTAAACAGAGCATTGTGTTCTGCGTCCCGATTGCCCGTATAGCTCATAGTCAATCAATCACCTCTTTGCCGTGTCTTTTGAACAGAATGTCTTCAGTTTGCTAAATTTGCATAAATCGTCAATCACAAACAGATCCTTGGTTTAATTCTATAAAACTGGACTTTATTTTTGGTTTGAACTTTGAAAGTTTTGACAGATTGTAAAATGCTCACACATATGTGAAAAGTGTACAAAGTGTGTAGTGAAGGGTTTTAAAACATCTAGAAGCCTAGTTTGTTGATTTCACCAATTGTGGGTTATTTTTAGAACGTAACTCCTGCAATAAATGAGGGAACACTCATACATAGAGGAGCATAGTGTGCAAAGGTCACCAGCCTTCTGCAAAGTCAATCCGGAGTCATACCTCCAGACCTCATGAGGTCTTCAGACTAGATCAGAAACAAATTGTTCAAGATTCCACAACATAACTTTCCATCATCAGACATTCAAGCAAATATCAACAAGTAGAATGTAAATCAACAGATGCAGTCATTTAAAGGACGTTGCTATTGAACCCTAGATCAACGGAGGTTTCTGGATCTAGAAGTTGCCATGAGAATGGTACTTGTTTGACTGAAGTTTGGTGGGAAGGGAATTATTGTACGTGTTTCAGAAGACTGGCTTTTCCTGATAGTTTCAGCAATAGAATAGAATAGAATACAATACAATAGAATAGAATAGAATACAATAGAATGTTTTATTATCATCCTACAGGGGCATGATAAAATTAAAGGCGCCCATCATGTAAAGGTGCAAAATAAAAAAACAATGATAAAAAGACAACAATTAAAAGTTGGCAACTAAAAGACACTAATAAAAAAAAATACCATTAAAACAAAAATAGAGTATTGTATATAATAGTGGTCCAAGGGTAGAAACTCTATCTGAGTTTGCTAGTCTTGGCTTTGTGGGTCTAAATCTTCTCCCTGAT
>NC_050518.1:3149301-3152270 GCF_002922805.2 Oryzias melastigma
AGAATAGAATAGAATAGAATAGAATAGAATAGAATAGAATAGAATAGAATAGAATAGAACGTTTTAATATCATCATACACTGGCATAATAAAATTAAAGGTACCCATAAAAAGACAATGATAAAAAGACAACAATTAAAAGATAGCAACCAAAAGACACTAATAAAAAAAACAAAAACACCATTAAAACAAACAAAAAAAGAGCATTGTATGTAATGGTGGTCCATGGGTAGAAACTCTATCAGAGCTTGTTAGTCTTGGCTTTATGGGTCTAAATCTTCTCCCTGATGACAGAAGCATGAATCAGTGATGGCCAGAGTGAGATCAGCCAGTCTCAGTCATGTCCTTGAGGACCTCTATTTTGTTCTGGTGCACAGTCATGTTTGAACATCAAAGCTTGGCTTCCACTGAGTAGTATAGCACGGTCTAGTCCAGTATTTTAAACATTTCCATTATAAAATGGACCCATTAAGCTGGACTGAACCATACCATTTTTGGACCTCCAGTGGTTGAAGGTCCATAGAAGAATAAAACTGACCGATTTGCGTGGAGCTACTGTTACTGCTACAATTGATTGGCGAAAGGTCAAAGAAAGTGCCAAGACAGCAACTGTATTCTCCTTAGCCACCCGTAATCTTCTCAAACAACATAAAATGCTTTGTATACACAAAGTACAAGCCAAGTGGAAAGAAATGAGCTGCTGGATAACCTCCATTGTTTGCTGTTGTTAACTTCACTCCGCATGCAATGTGACGTCTAACTGAGTGGAAGCGTTCACCTGAAATGCCTGGACCATTCTAAACCAGACCGGACCGTACCGTACCACTCAGTGGAAACGAGGCTAAAGACACTATCCAGAAATGCAAAAAGGAGGTCCTCAAGGACATGGTGGAGTCTGTTTATCGAGGTCAAACTTAACTACCAGACACTGAGTACTGCATATGTCATTTATTTATATGGCACTTCAGCAATACTCAAAGCACTTTACAAATCCCAGCCACACACACACACATCCATACACCTATGGCATTAGAGCTCCACTAGTCAGACCAACATAAGCAACATGGGGTTCAGCGTCTTGCCTAAGACACTTTAACACAAATGGATGGCAAGAGGCAGGAAGTGAACCTGCAAACTACCTCTAGGCTTTGACCACCAAACACTCCCATTGACACCAACAGCCAAACATTCCTCTCAAACATGTCTAAGCGAGTGGAAAGTCTTCCAGAAAGACAATACTTACTGAACTGATACATATTGGGTTATGAATGGGATAACCTCAGTGTAAATAAGAGCAGATGAGCATGCAATTTTGAGGATTCAGTGTATAAGTAGTACACCTATAAAATAGGGTTACACTTATTGTGGAAACCAACCATCAAGAAAACAAGCATTGCTATGGAAACCAAACTAATTAGTCAGTGGTGAAGGGGGAGGTTGTTTTGGGTCCCTGCACTGGTCAGGTAAAGGAATAATTAGGGCCTAAAGTCCAGTTGTATACATGGAATTATAGCTGGTGGATGCTGTCAAAAAATAGCAAAGTATCCAAAAGGATGAATTCAAAATATGAAGTGTGATACTTTGAAAATTATAAAGGGATGCGGTACAGTGAAATGCAGACGGAAGTAACGAGAGGAATGTTGCTGTAGAGGTAGGTTTCTTGGTATCCACTGTGGTAAATGAGACCCATGATTATAGGGCCTCCAGCAAAGCGTCCTGCTTTTCTTTAACCTCTGCCTCTTTTCCTTTCTTTGGTTCCTTCACCCATCCCCACCTCCTCTTATCCTCTCACTGTTGTTTTCATCTGTGCCCCTCTTAGCTGACCCCCCTTTTGTCCTCCTAAATCCTTCCTGCCTCTCTCCTAACTGGCCACACACACTGGTATGAATCTATCATTTACATTACCATAAGAATAGTACTTTATAGTGCAGAGAAAAACCAGTGCAGCAGAACAGACAGTCATCAGTGATCGGTTTGTTTTTCCAATCGTGTCTGAAACGCTACAAAACAGCAAGTAAGACATTGTGAAAGAAATGTGATATAACCATGTGAGAGAAGACATATTATTGTAAAGATGCACTTCAACAGCTTTATACATCAGACTTTATGCACATCTGTCTGAATAGACTCTCAGTTTCAAGTGACCAGATATTTTCAGCATCCTCACCCTCCTCTTACCCAACAGCTGGTCTCCTTTTTTCAGCATCCTCACCCTCCTCTTACCCAACAGCTGGTCTCCTTTTTATTCATCTTTTTGGTTGAAGTTGATTATTTTATCACTAATTTGTTTGTGTCACTGTGAGAAACTCCAAGGAGAGTCTGTAGGCAGCCTTGTACATTTAAGTCAAATCTTGTGTGTACAGATAAAATAACATTTGTCTTGGGATCAGTGTGAGAAATGAGATTTTAATAATAATTCATTTTGTTGGCAGTTCAGTTTATCTATGTAAAGAATGAACAATTTTTCTTGAGGAGAAGGTCATGTTTACTTTAATTTTGAACATTTGGCAGCTAAAATGAGATGTTCTGGAGCCTGGGTTTAGACCTGGAGTCAAGTTTGGATTTTTGTGGCCAAATCTGAACCAGATTCAAACATTTTTGCTTTTGAAACGTTTAAATTCTTGGTAACATATTCTTTCTGTAATAATTAAAGTTCCAAATACTATTGTTGCATCATGTTTTAAATGTATTTACTTGTCTACAATGTGCTTCTCTCTGTTTTCCTCCTTTATCCTAAACATTTTGTTGTTCAGTGTGTGTTTGCACGCTCCTGCTGAATGAAAAATCTCTCCTGTAGATAAATTAGTCAGCCTTACTAACATGGAAAAACACCATCACACACACACTGCTGTGAAGTCAGATATCATGTTACCCCAAAGGTCCAAATTGATTTTCATTCTTGATTGTTGCATAAAGCAGCACAGGCCATAGCAGAAATGCCGCTGAAATTAATCTGAGCTAGCTTTGTGT
>NC_050518.1:3152360-3163229 GCF_002922805.2 Oryzias melastigma
TAAGCAAATTATAAGCATCTTACTAATGCTTATTAATATCTTATTAATACTTAACAAGCACACCTTAATATAAAGCGTTACCGAAAAATGCTGTGATTGTCTCTGTGTTGGTGACTAAAACATGCCTAAAATAACTGCTACCTAAACTATTTTCTTGACTAAATTTTAAATGCCAAAGATGTTCACTTAGGGGAACAAAATCAGAAACAGAAATGGAACACACACTAGAGCTCAGATAGAGAACGCTCTTTATTTGTTAACATAAATTTGTTAAAGTTGTGTGGGATTAAGTAACCATGTGATTTCGCCAAAAATAGTGAAAATAATCAAACAAAACCCAGTATGACTTCTACTAACTCTAAAAAGGTAAGGAATAAACCAGTCCTGATTATCCTCACAAACAAAGTTCACCATTAAACTTATCTAGCCACACCCTCCAACCACCAACTGCACTTGCACATTGACCACAGTTCTTTAGATGCTGATTGGATGGAAAAGATCAGATCAACTAATGAGTGCATCAGTGACATCTTGCTTTCCCTAAAGTGACCGAGCACCAGAAAAAAAATGTACAAAATGAATGAAAAACAAAGAAAATACCTTGCTAAAATTCTCGACACACAACACAGAACTGAATCTAAACATGTAGTCACAAGGCTACAGTTAAGCAGAATTACCTACTGTAGTAATACATTCATTCATACATTTTCCTGACCGCTTCGTCCCTTTCGGGGTCGTGGGGGTGCCGGAGCCCAACCCTGGCTGCTGATGGGCGAAGGCGAGGTTGACCCTGGACAGGTCGGCAGTCTGTCGCAGGGCCCCTACTGTAGTAATTTAACCCTAAATGTGACGACCGCGACACCAGGTCTCAACAGGTTAGGGTAAAGAAAACAGGGAATCCATGGCAAAAGTGTTTGATAAAGAAGAGTTTAACCATGTATAGATCCCATGTCTCATCAGCAACAAAACTGCCCTTCATTCTTCAGAAATCATGGACTCCAACCAAACATTTATCATTTTTAAAATCATAATTTTACAGCAGTTAAATCACTTGTCAGGTAGTTCTTTTCTCTGGTGGGAACATTTTTAAACACACTTGCATTTTTATTTGTATGACGCTTTATGTTTATTCAAATAGGACCTTACCTGAACTCCATTTGTAAATGCTTCAGTCTCTTGTTTAATCAGCTGTGTCAAAAGCTTGAATGAGAAAGTCTGTGCGTCAATTACAAGAGCAGGGCAGCTCCTGGTTGTTCATCTTAATGACATTAGATTTTTCCGCTCCCTCTTGTGGCCTTTGTGGTTTTGGAAAAAGCTCCTGTCATGTTCTGGACTGGTTTGACCCAAAGTCCTGAGTATAAATAATTCAAAGCTGGTACATGCATTTTCTACTTCATAGAGTAATTGCTTTCAAGCTCTATAGTAGCATTTATATATATACTAAAGCCTGCAGAAGGGCCAGAAGCTCTCAACGTGTTTATTTGTGTATGAAGGCAGCAGGAGAGTCTCACGGTTCTTTTATGAGCTTGGTGAACTCTGCAGGGTTTGGAATTTACACAAAAACAGAGGAGCTATTCACAGTCGTCCTTCCACCGCTGCCCTACAAACAATGATTAGACTTTGTGTTTTCTTTAGACATATATGAATAAAAATACTTTGCTAAAAATACTCTTTACTAGTGTTCTGACTCACAACAGGATGGCATTTTTAAATGAGATTCGCCCTTTCATCCCACTTTGGGAAACAGAATCTTTTTTCTGAAAACCTTGTATCTTAGAAAAACCTTTTGGTCCATTTTGAATTTTTTTTTTTCAGATAAATACGTCTCAGTTTAATATGATAGGCTAAAGTGCAAAAAAATAGATAGGATTATGAAGAGTTTAGAAGCTCGGGTCAGGATCATACTTAAAAATCTTCAAAATAAAATGTCTCCTATATATGTGTCATTAAATACAGTTGGCCTTATTAAATAATCTGGATTGAAATTTGAGTACAATAATTTAGAATATTTTGAGCTAAATTAGTTATAACAATCAGAATTTTATGGTTCAATTATTTTTTTGTCTGTCGTGCTGGTTCTCAACACAACTCCAATTGTAGACTGGCACTTTATCCAATACAATGTAGTACTATAGCACTTTGTTGATCCTGAGGGAAATTCATTATTCTAATATATATAAACGAATGAATGAATAAATGAATAGGAATATGCAATGGAACATTAATAAAATGTAGAATTTGAAATCCAGATTCCTCACATTCCATACTGAGTATCTTCATTGTACATCTCTTTACAAAATTCATCTGGTGCAGAAAAGAAGTCATGGAAATGGAGACACATGACTTGAAGGAGACTGATTGACCTTGAGACCAAATCCATAACGCAAGTCCCAGTGGGAGTTCCAGAAAGTAGGATAACCAAAGCACTGTCCCTAAACTGTTTCACGTTTTCTGATTTATTACCCCGTCATCCATCTTTTTTTTTTTTAGATAAAGAGCAAAAGCAAGAGAAAAGTAGTAGTGAAAGCTGAGAGGAAAAAAAAGCATGAAAGAGGGAAAAGGAGATGAATAGAAATGACAAATGAATGTTGGGAATGAAGAACGGAAACCTGAGGAGGTGGGAAGCGCAAGAATAAAAAGAAAGGAAGTTCTAATCAAAACGGTTTGTATGGATACAATAATAAAGTCATTTCATAAAATGACAAAAACCTTGAATATGATATCCTCCTTTTTATATTTTACTTTTTCTACATACGTTTCTCATCTGTTTATTAAATAGCTGCTAAAGGTGTTTTAAAAAGAGGAGACAAGACAAAGGAAAGTAAGGAAGCCACACAAAGAGAGCAGATGACGCTGGGGGGGCATGGAGAGAAATGAGGACCACGTTCGGGGAATAACTGCAGTTTCAGGGGTGATAAATGTTGTTTTGACACGTGTGTATCCGCAGGCCCACGGTCACAGTTTAACAGCAGGAATGAAGTAAAGTCAGGGTCAAGTCAAATATGATTCCCTCAGCTCTGCAGCTCACAGGTGAAGCACAGCTTGAGATGAGCACAGTTCAGGTTTTCAGGTTTGATCAGGAGATGTGTCACATGCAGTAAATTAATAGCAGTGGATAAGAAAACACACAACAGGAGCACACCTGCTAAAGTCTGACTGATGAAATGTCAGTTACTTTAACTTATTGCTGCTAACAATCTGAGTTGTAGAAGTGAGAGTCGTTTTCTGTTTAACTCTGGCAGAATAAACACTAATACAGTGAAATAAGTTGTTCACCTGTCTGCTTATCCCAGCATTGGTCGCCACAGTCAATCAGCTGTCACTGATTCTGACAGAGGCACAGGGAGAGCCAGTTAAAGCAGCAGTGTGAAGACTGAGGAC
Source organism: Oryzias melastigma (assembly GCF_002922805.2). Classification (NCBI taxonomy): domain Eukaryota; kingdom Metazoa; phylum Chordata; class Actinopteri; order Beloniformes; family Adrianichthyidae; genus Oryzias; species Oryzias melastigma. The sequence goes on from NC_050518.1 coordinate 3,155,742, forward strand.
CGACACTGGATTAGAGCTCATTGCAGTTTCCTGCGTGCCGGTCCTACTGTACACCTATCCAACTGAGTCATCCAGCCACTCGATACAAAAAAATAAAGGTGTAATCAGACTGGACACATTTGCTTTGCTTAAAGTGAACAAGAGTATCTTTCCCCCGATAATTTAAAACACATTTTTTGTCTAAATACACCCAAGCAGATCCTGGTCCAGGAACAGAAACCGCTCTTGGACCCATGTTTCCAGGTGGTCTCTGTTTGTTTTCCAATCGTATTGAGCTCTGGTTTATGGTTTGGTTCTGAGATTCCTCAGTCTGAATACAAAGCGGTCCTGGAGCAGAATAACTGAACAAAAATGACCACTGTAGCCGGGAGCCCCCAGTGGTCTATAAATGACAGTGATTGGTCCGAGTCAGTCTGAGTCAGGTCTTTAGAGGAACTACTGTCCCCATTCATGAGTGAGCTTGTTCCAGCTTATTCACCCCTCCCACTGAAAAGTTAACGTTCGAGGTGGGGCTAGTGGGACCCACATGCTTTTACTGAGGCATCTGATTGGTCAGTTTATAACTTGAATAACTGGTGATAGAAAACATGTCATTAAAAAAATGGGATTAGAAAGAACGTGCTAAGAAGAATGTTTTAGAGCAAAAATGGTTATTCTAGGGCTGCACGGTGGCGCAGTGGTTAGCGCTCTTGCCTCACAGCGAGAAGGCCCCGGTTCGAATCCCGGCTGGGACCTTTCTGTGTGGAGTTTGCATGTTCTCCCCGTGCATGCGTGGGTTTTCACCGGGGACTCCGGCTTCCTCCCACCGTCCAAAAACATGCTTCATAGGTTAATTGGTGACTCTAAATTGCCCCTAGGTGTGAATGTGTGAGTGAATGGGTGTGTGATTGAGGCCCTGCGACGGACTGGCGACCTGTCCAGGGTGAACCCCGCCTTCGCCCTTCAGCAGCCGGGATAGGCTCCGGCACCCCCGCGACCCCGGAAGGGACACAGCGGTCAAGAAAATGGATGGATGGATGGTTATTCTAACAAATAAAAGGACTGAGAATCATCAGTATTTCTCAATGGAAGTCTATGGGGATTTGACCTTCTTGCAACCAGCGGGTACTTCCTATTTAGGGGAGGTTGCGAAGTCCATTGATAAACAGTCAATGCTCCTCTCCCCTCATGTTTCAAATAAGAAGTACTCGATGGCTCCAAAAAGCCAAAATACCATTGACTTCCACTGAGAAATAAACAGCTATTAATCAGTCAATGTATTTGTCAGAAAAAAAAAACATTCTTGCTCTGCTACCTTTTTTATGTGTTCTTGATATTCTGATATCAGATGTCTCCATTAAAGCATGTGGTCTCACGTTGAACATTCGAAACATTTGATTGACAGATTCTACCGAGGCTGCTTTCAAGTGGAGGTGGCCTTCCAACAATCTCACTACTGATTGGGGAGTATGGTTGGTTGCCATAGAAATGATGACTCAGACCTGTCACTGACAACACTTGGCTCCAACATGGTGGCGATGGTTTCACAAAAAAATGGCAACTAAATTGACTTCATTTAATTGGAACCAGAAGTAAGCCATTTTATCTTCCTCGGCTCAGCTCTCGTGCACAGCACAGCATATTTTCTACACCACAATTTTTTTTTGTCTGCTCTTGATGCACAGCGATTTTCATAAAGAAACAGTAATAAATGCAATTTTGATCTTTATATATCCCCTCCATTGTCAGAAAAAGCCACAAGAACATGCTAAAAACACCAGAAACACAACTTTCATCTTCAATATTAGTAGCAACAATCAAATCCATATATTTTTTTCTTTTTTTTGGCTATGTTTATAAAATGAATAAGAGGGTCAACCTAAACAGGAGGTATAACTGAACTAAAGTAAAGAACCATGGCAACTCAAGGTAAATGAGACATGACAGCTTCAGCTGAAGATCTGTATCTGGCTGCATTTTAAATGCGCCTACTATCTGCTACTACTGCTCCTTTGGCCACGCCGACACAAAACCACATTTTTTACCAAATCTGGAACCAATTACTTCTTACCTGCAGGCAGCAGGCGACCCCCGTCGAACACACTGTGTTTACATACGGTTAATCAACACTAGTCTGTGTGCAAGTGTATGCGCTGCGCTGCATGTGTTAGTAAAGTTATATTACTCACAATGCGAGGACAGACATCTGCTTACATGATCACTTTGCTTCCACTGAGGGGCAGACAAGCCTTTACTCTGGAGTGGTTATAAATCACTTTAGTCTGAGGACTTGTTTCGACAAGTTTGTTAGTCCTCTGTTTAAGGAAAGCTCTTTTGTCGTTTAATGCAGTGATGTAATGAAGTCTTTACATGCTGCACAACATGTAATCAAGTTTATATAAAAAACAGGATATCCTGTCCTCCAGGAGACGAGTGGGATACTCACTTAAAGTTGTGATCTGGTCATAAGTTGACTCCTGTTAGCACAGAACACTATTTTAAAAAGCTTTTAAGATAGTCCACTTTTTCATGTGAATCCCTCTACAGTTTTTAGGGTCAAGCTGAAATTTATGCTTATCTTATTTATCTTGGACGGAAGAAGGGAAGCTTGAAGCCAACAGACACAAGTCCTCATTTTATTATCAGTGTCATGCAATTATATGTAATTTACTGTCTGCTGGAAATAAGACATTGATGCATAATTATTCACTGAAAGTAAATTAGTTGCATTACACTTTTTTGGTAAGGCACTCTGTGGTCAACACACTTTCTTCCTAGAAAAACAAAGATAGATTTGCTCTATTTTTGTGTAAAATTGGGACAAGTAATATATATAAATGTTATTTTAAAGACAATGAAGTTCGCTTAGAAGAACAGTAAACATTACATCCAATGATATTTACAGTATGAGCACCAACAAAATAACATTTACTCGTCAAAAAAGGAAGAACAACTTTTTCTAATAAGACAAGCTTTAAGATTTGACAGTGTTGATAGTGAAGTGCTAATGTATAAATGTCAAGGAAAATTAATGACATTTACATATGTGGGGCCTTCAGAAAGGCACTCTACAACATGCCTATGAAAGCAGTATTTCATGAAATATTATAATGGTGTTTGTTGAATGGTGTTAAGATAAATAGTTTCCATGACTTACTTGCTCTTTTGCGTATGTGCAGATTCTGCTTTCACAAGATCCACAAAAAGTAAAACTTGCAAACGCACAAAGTTTAGAAATAAATATTTTGTGGATTTCAATCATGAACATTCATGCTCCAAAATGTTGCAAGCAGCTTAAAAATTCAGACACCCAGATATGAAGTCTCTGCCTTTTTTTTCCTGTTTAAATCTGTGAAGGAATGCACTGAAAAAACTGAAATAAACAGGGAAAACTGAGAATTATTGACAAAGATTAATAAATTAATGTTATTCTTTTTCATACTTATGGCATATTGATGATTGTTGTCTGGAGCAGTTGTACTATAGAACTCAACTCAAGTTTATTTATGTAGCTCTTTCAAAAAGCAGTAAAGTAAAACAAAGTGCTGTACACAAGAGACAAAAAAGACAACAAAATTAAAAACAGGTTAAAAACAATGGCTGGGTTAATAAAATGTATTAATCGATTTGAATCAATTCAAGCTTAATAGATCAATTATCAATTCATAAAAACATATAAATCGATTTAGCACATAAAACTAAAGTCTGCTAGCTTGATGCTAACGTTAAATGGAATCTCCCATAGGGAGGCTAATGCTAACACTCAGTCGCCCTAAACATACATTGCTGACTAAATTAACATCTTTATAAACTCATGTATTTTAAAAAACTTTTTAAGGAAATATTTTTTAATCATTTTTGGGCTATAAAACAGTTTTTTGCTCATTCTTTCTTCTTCTTCTGGAATAAGATGTACTGCTATAGCGCGATCACCACCTAGTGGCCAAACTGAAACGCCCTCCAGGAGAAGCAGAAAAATTGTTTACTATGTGTAATGATTTGAGTATTTTTGTTAGAGCTTCTGCTTTTGAGAATCCATGTAACAGTGTGCAATTAACAATCTCATTATTTCACTAATACATTTTACTGTAAATTAACTATATCAGACTGATATCTGATATAGTTAATAATAATGATGACATAGTTAATAATCAATCAATCGATTATTAATGTTTTTCTAACCAAATGTGTCTAAATGTGTAAACTCAAAATTTAATTGAATCGAAGAATCAAGAGGATTGAAAAACAATATCAGAATCGTATTGATTCAGACTCTTGTGAATCGAACCTTTGCTGGAAATGATAATCGATACCCAGCCCTAGTAAAAACACAAGATAAAAAGACAATTAAGTTAAATAAAAATAATTATAAAATAATAAAAGCAATAAAATAACAATAAAACAGCAGGAGTCTCATGTTGTGTTAAAAGCCAAGGCATAAAAGTGAGTCTTTTAAAAGTGGACAGTGATGGTTCTTCTATGATGAGCAAAGACAAAAAAATCCATAGTCTTGGACCTGCAACCGCAAAGGCCCTGTCCCCTCTGAGCTTCCGCCTGGACCTCGGTGTCTCCAGAAGAAGCTGATCAGCTGATCTGAGACACCGGGCCGGCAATTAAGAAGACAGCAGAGCAAGTAAAGAATTCAAAACAAATAAAATAATCTTAATATATATATTATAGAAGCCTCATTTAGTTTTATTCTATTAAAATGCCTTTTCCTGTAGGTTTATAAAATGCAACACATACTAAAAATGATGTAGTGTTGTGCATAAAAGCTAATTGAATTGTTTCTCAGTTGAGAGTAAGTTTTACCAAAAGCTTTATTTTAGTGACATCTAGTGGCTAAACAGACATCACAACCAGGTTTAATGTCAAGTTTAAATCATCACTTGTTGATTGTTAACTCTAAAAATAAAATTGAGATAAAATAGTCTGTAAACTCTTGTCACTTAATATCCCCGCTTTCTAAAGCTGTTTTTTAGGGATTATTGGAGCCTAACCAGCTAATGTTGGAAAAAGGGGGATACAGCCTGCTAGTCTATTGCAAGGCCATGCAGAGACCTGCACCCACACACACTGACGGGAAAATTTAGATTGACCAATAATCAACCTATGTAGCTTGTTTTTAGGCTGTGGGAGGAGCCTAGATTGCCCAGAGTAAACCCATGAATGCATGAGTAGAACATGCAGCTTCACACAGAAAGGACTTGAACCAGGACATTCTCATTCTGAGGTGAGAGTGCTAACCACTACACCACAGTGCATCTCTCTTGTCTCATCATGATTTGCTTAACAGACCCACTCGATCCTCTGTTGATCCATTTTTTGTGTTCCCAGATAAAATGTGTCATTTTTAGGGGTATTCTTATGTATCATTCTGTCATGACTGACAGATTTTTTTTAAATTGATTAAGTCAAAAACATAAATCCAAGATGACAACTTATGACTTTGTCTTCACATCAGTTTTTATCTAAACGTTTTCATGACAACATATCAGCCAAATCAGGAGCTCATTAAAGTTATCAGTGCAAAGTTGAGCTGTTTAGGAACATTATGCAGAATGTGATGATCTTTGACAGTTCCCCTGTCAGTGATCAAAACTGTTTCACAATCAGCTCCCCACTGGGTTTCCTGTCCAGTGAAAGTCTACACATTTCATCTTCTCCCAGAAGACAGTAACACGAGTCAGTTTGTCAGTCGCACATCTGTGAGAAAATGTTAGCGTAAATTGACTCCAGTTCCAAATGAGAGCCTCCGGCATGAACAATATATACAGAAATGTAATTGTTTGACACTGCTGGGAGCAGTTTGTAATTAAATAACAGTTTCCTCTGAGTCTAACTTCACACATTATGACATGGGAGCTAATTACCGATTGAATAATTTACAAGTAAAAAACAGAAAAACAAGAATGCGATTTTTTATTTTTTTTTTACAGAATATCATGTTGACATTTAAGTTTGCAACAAAATGTAGAACCAGTTTAAAGTTTAAAAGATTAAAAAAAAACTAAAAAATAAACAAATACACAAATTAAACATAAATCTTGCCATTTGTAAATCTGCAAAGTGAAAATTTAACATCAATATTTTTAGATATTTAGCATGTTTTAGGAAGAAAAAACTGGTCTCATTTTTCAAATGCATGTTTTCACCTTAAATTAATGTATTTATAAATGTTACATTTACTAAGTAAATATTTAGCAAGCTAAATATTTATTTTTAAGCAAAATATATATATATATTTTTTAACCAAATATTTAGTTTTTGATTAAATATTTAGATCCAAGCTAAATATTTTGTTACAAAACTTAAATATTTAGTTGGTAAAATAAATATTTAGATCAGATCTAAATATAAAATTAAACATTTAGGTTGTAAGCTAAATATATGATTTTAAAACAATAATGTTAAAATTTTACTTTGCAGATTTACAAACAACGCCCCATGTTTCATTTAAAATTAGTTTGTACTATACTTTTTAGGACTTAGGTTACTTTTCATAAAGCTATGTATTCTTTCAGAAAAATGTATGTAAGTTTGTACTTTGTGTTGTTTTAAGTCTTTGGTACAGATGGAAAAAAAAGAAGATTTTGGACTTTAATGTGGGATATTTAACCTGTGACCTCAAAAGGAAACACTTTGCAATCATAAGCTAAAGTCCTGATACATCTATAGATCCAGCAGTAAGAACACACATGGTAAAGAACACATATAGTACTGGTTGCCAAGATGATTCATGAGCGTTTGGTTGTTAATATCCTCCAAAGACCAGACTTTTGACCCCAAGTACTTAAGTTTTCATTTTAAGCAATCACATCTATACAGTAGTTATACGTTTTTCTTCTTATTTCACTTCAAACTGTCTCACACATCCATCCTCACCTCCTACTCCAGTGTTTTTCAACCTTTTTTGAGCCAGGGTACACATTTTCCATGAAAAAAAATCCCGCGGCACACTAGCAGCCAAAACGATAAAAAAAATTAGTCTGTATTGATGTACAGTCCCTCCACAATCTAGTGTACATTATTTTATACAAGTGGGAAGCATCATTAATCAATTTGCTCAAGTTAAACGTATATCTCATCAAAACAGTCTACATTTATTATCATTAATGAATGATTAAAAAAAAATCTAAAAAAAAAATACTTCTAAATAATCAGTTTTTATGAATGTTTTTTTTTCTCTTTTTTTAAATACTTCCAAAACTATCAGACAAAGTAAAAACAACGTTCTTTTCTTGTTTCCAAAATTCAATTCTTTTGCATTCGTTTTCCTAAAACAGCGGCTCTTTTGGTTACCAAATGGCTTTTTAGGTTGTTGTTTGCTTTGTTTGATTCATTATAAACTACTGGATACAATTATGCACAAAATCCATGATGTAAATATGATTTTATTCATATAAAATGTAAATTATGAATATGCTGATATTTATCCCTTCCAGGTAGAATGTACAAAATAAATGGTAAAAGAACTATTAACTATTCAGTTTTTAACTCTATACATTT
>NC_050518.1:3163321-3170879 GCF_002922805.2 Oryzias melastigma
AATGGTAAAAGAACTAACAATTAACTATTCAGTTTTTAACTCCATACATTTTAAGCTTTTTTCCTTTTAAACACATTTGAAGTGAACAACACAAAACTCTGCAACCAAAACCCAAATACAAATTAAATTGTGCAAAACCACTAAATCAAGACTTTTATTCACATTAACATTAAGAAAGACAGAAGTGTCTCAGCTTTGAGGATGTAATCTGTTTCTTCTCTCAGTGATGATCTGCTTTGTTTTAGAGAAGATTCTCTCAGTTCTCAGGTGTCTGGACAGGTTGGTTGAGGAGCCATAAATATATATAGAATATTAGAATATATATACATATAGAATATTCCCTACAGATTGTTCCTTCATACCATCAATAAAAGTCAAATGATTCCAGTTTTTTTCTTATTTCTTCTTTTTCTTTTCATTTTCTTTACATTTTGTGTTGATGTTTTCTCTCTATCTCTCTCCCTATTTGGCTCTTGCTGGTGAACGTCCTCTACCCCTCCACCCAGCGCTCAGCGCGCGCACCTAACCCAATGCATCATGGGGGATGTAGTGCATAAACTCACGCAGATGCCGGGCAGACTCTCGTCTCTGAGCTTCATTCTTTTGTTCACTTTTTAAACTGTCTGATGTCGGATCCTGCAGGAAGCTGCACCTCTAAACTCGAGCTTTACCTGTTATTTTTGTTGGAACTGAGAGACTTTATGAGCCGAATCAGAACAGGAAGTGAGGACGTTAACCACTTCTGATTGGTCAGATTGATGACATGTGATCAAGCCTCCAACAATGATTGGCGGAGACGGCTGAAGGGGGCGGGACTTTTCTAAAAGCTGAGTTTGAGGCTAGTTTTGCGGCTGGATTGCGGTAACATCATTCTGATTAGTCATTTATAGAATCAAAGAAATATTTCTTTTACCATCTTGCATATTCAAAACTATCCAGTGTTAAATCAGGACTGTTTGGATGAACACAGAGCTGATACCATAGTGATAGTAAATGTTTTGTGAAAATGGGTCATTTCCCGCGGCACACCAGACCATCTCTCACGGCACACTAGTGTGCCGCGGCACACTGGTTGAAAAACACTGTCCTACTCATCTTTCCTCTCCGTCTTCATGAAATCCCCATTTTTATGTGTGAATTTCAACCAAATTTTTCTTTAGAGAAAATATTTAGAAGAAACCTTTTTATATTTTCAAGACGTTAGACTCTTGATGCTGTGAATTCCTGCAATCTCCTCGTCTGTCATTGCATGATCTGTTGCAGAAATTAGTGTCTTTCGACATAAACATCCCAGTTGTGTTTAATAAAATAATGTCCTGATACCATAACGTGTAAGCTGCTAAAGAGAAACTACAGTAGAATATGTGTCCTAATGGAGAAAACAGTAATAAAAATACAGCAAACCTTACCAATCTCCTTTGTCTTGTTTGTATTTCTTCCTTTGCCTTTCAGCACTTCTGGTCCTTTACTATGTGTGATCGAGCAGGATCTGATGTCATTACTGAAACATAAACTGCTGAAAAAAGAAAATGGCTTCACTCTGGAGGGACACAATTCTTTCTCTATTTAAGCAGTACACTCTTTACTGGAACTGCAGCTAACTATATATATATATGTTTTTAGTTATAATCATTCCACAGCTCCTCATATAGCAGTATAGAACAGATGACAGGGGATACCGGTTGAGAACATACATATTTATCATGTTAAATGATGAGTGTGTTGAATGCCATTTCTATTGCTGAAGCGTCTGTCCACTTTTGTCAAGCGTTGGTGTGAAAAATGTCTGCCTGCACTACTTAACCCTAATAGACTCATTTTACAGCACTCAGTGGAAGAGTATTCACGTGTGTGTGTGTGGGGGGGGTGCTTTGTGTGGGGGTGTGCGTGGATGTGTGGGTGTATGTATTCTTGTGTGTGTTCACATTTAGAAATATTAGTTAGTGAAACTGTGAATTCTGTGAAAGTTAATGAAACCAGAATGCAACTAAACTATACATTAACTGCTAAACTAATCAAGACAGAAGATTGTATGGAAAGAAAATAGATTCACCCCGATTTATGCGGGTGCAATTCTTGATTTGTGTGTGACTTTGGATTTTTGCGTGTGTACCTTTGGATTTATGCATGCGAATTTTTTGATTTGTCCATACATTTTAATTTGTTTGTGCGTAATTCTTTATTTGTAACTTAAACAATATATTTTATCCATAAGTACAAAAATGATGAAATTCAAAATACAATTTACACATTCACTCATTAAAATTACAACTGCTTGAAACTAAATTACGCACAAGTCTTTAAAAATCATGCACAAATCCCTTGCACATTTATGCACAAAACTTACGTGAGACTTTTTTCAAGTCTCAGAGACAGAAAAGATTTGTCCGTAAGTGGTGCATTTAAATGCTGCTATAACAACAAGCGATTTCTGTGTGATTTTTAAAGATTTCTACGTAATTCTGTTGTCATTTTAATTTGTCCATGTGTAAATTATATTCTGTAATTTTTTGAATTTCCTAATTTTTGTACTTAACCACAAGATATATTGTAAGAGTCAAAAACAGGGCCGGATCTAGACAACATTCAGTTGGGGGGCAAACAGAATATCAGGAAAGTCAAGTTTGGGTTTACGGTGAGGTTGAGGTGTAAAATCCTACCAAGCCCCTAAAACAGGCAGTGGCGGGCCGTCAGGGCCTGCAAGGCCCGAATCTCTGCTGGCCTAAAAATATCTGAATCACAGACTGATATTAATTATTATTTATTTCCGTGAATACGTATTCTATAATTCCAAATGCTCTGTCTTCGTCCTTTCATTGCTGTCTCCCTGGTTGCGCTGCTTCCAGACGTGTATTTTCCTATTTAAGCATTAACCAATCACATTGCAGCACCATTTGTTGCTAGGGTCAAAGAAATCTGCCCGGAGGCCTTCACAATCAGTTCTGCGGGCCCTGTAGCATAAAATAATTGTCGACCAAACTGTTGCTTCAACCAATCAGATTTGGAGTAGGCGAAACCAACGCCAGCTAGCAGGCGTACGGAAACGTCATCATTTTCACGAGCTTTGATTGGACAGCTCGCAGCTCGCTCTGGTTCTGCGTTATGTGACGGACACAGGTGCCGAGGAGCGGCGTGTCAGGTTTGAAGATGTTACCAGTGGAAAGCGTCTCATCGTCTGATTTTTGGTGGAAAATGAATGTCTGGGTAAAGTTGTGGCACAGTTTTGTCTGGCACGGGTAAAGGAGTTCCGTGACTCCGTTGAGCCGGAGAGAAGCTGATACGAGGAAATCTACGAGGCCCCTGAACGCACCACGGGCGCTCCGAGCTCACGAAGAGGTGCAGCGCAAAGTCCTCGCGCGCACTACCGACAATATTATTTTCCAGACACAGACCAGATTTCAAAATCACAAAAACTGATGTTTGTCACCTTCCTGGACCACAAGAGGCTTCAGGAATACCAGAACAATTCCCGCTTGCAGCCTTTTCCAGCTTATCACAGCCACGGAACACTTTCTATCTGCGAAACGCACGGATTCTGCATGACAGAGTGATCGAAATCTTGAGGAAAGAAAGGATGGATTTTGTGTTTAAATAATCTGGATTTTTGGTGAGTAAAATTTTACTATATCCCTACATAATATTGAAATTTTATCAGGTTATTTTTTATGCTTTTGGTGTGTGTGTGGCAGCTGTACCTGCAGTAGAAGTTTTATTGCCATAAAATAGTTATTGAGGGTTGGATTGATTCAGATGGAGCACTACTGAAGGCCTAGGTGTGAAATGCACGGCCCGCCACTGAAAACAGGGGTCTCAAACTCGCGGCCTGCAGGCCATCTGCGGCCCCCAGGATGATAATTTGCGGCCCACGTCTTCATATGAAAGATTACTGTTAGTGCTGCCCGCAAGGTTGACATGAATGACATTTGTTGTGTGCAGAACTGAACGAACCAATCACAGTGAGGTATATGGCTCTGGAGGGCGGGACATCGGCCGGGCTGTCCAGTGCCTCGCTCATTCATTCATTCCTTCATTCCTCCAGTCAGCTGGGTGGAGGAAAAGCCATGAAGCACCAAACGCGATTCGCGTTACAAGTTCGGGTGACAAATTCGCATGCCCTGCGCTGCAAAATTGCTGCACGCGGCTTGTCAAAAAAAGTGTTTCTGTCTCCGCGCCGTGTGTGGGAGGAGCTACCAGCTCTGTCTGTGGATGTCTGTGAATGGAAGACACATATGATGTAGAGCAGGGGTCTCAAACTCAAATCAGCCGGGGGCCGCTGCGGAATCTAGTTGAGGCCGGGCCGCATCAGGATTTTCATAAGAAAACCGACACCCTGAACAGGTGAGTCAGAATCTCCGACAGCACAGGTGGCAAAGGTTTCTGTCCATTTCAACCAGATGAAATTACAGATCTGGCATCAGGTTGAAGATTTAGAGGGGCTTGACGGTTGTAAACCAGCAGAGACTCTGTTTGTGGTATGCTAATACACAAAAACATAAACAATACTAGGAGCGACAGACGAGCAGCCACGTACACCGGCGCCATCTTGAAAGCAGCATAGAGAAACAGAACTTGGAAAATGCCTTGATCCGGCCTTATACACATACATGTTAAAAACTGAAAAAACAGGATTTTCATCGGAGGGGGACTTTAAAAAAACAAGATTAAAGTTCTAATAATTCCTTTAACTTCTATTTCTTTCAAAAGTGACCGTGGTGGACCCAGACTGGTTTCTGTTGGCTCAGTCTAGAGGTTAACAGAACAGCTGCTGAATACTGTTGTACAGAGAAGGCTTTGAGTAGAAATTAGTGTGAAATAATCCCATAATGCATATGTGAAAAGATGTTTTAAAATAAAATAAGATTAAAATAAAATCTTCTTTGTTCCTTGCTATTTTTCAAGGTCTGAAATGTTATTTTTGGTACTTTCAATATTTTGTAATTAAAAAAAAACTATCGAAAAAGAAATTATGAAATAATATATAATTTAAAAAATTAAATAGACATGTCCAGACATGTTATGAATATGACATCACTCAATGACATCACTGTGTGATGTCATTGAGTGATGTCATATTCAGGTGATGTCATACAGTGGTGTCATCATTGTTTAATGTCATCATCTTTATTCCATGATGTCATTTGACATCACTCCTAGAGAAAAATGTCAAATGACATCACCATATCTTGTTTGAGAGAGCCTGTTACTAAGATGGGTGACTAACATCAACAACGTCTTGGAGCCTGCCGAGTTACTCGACATTGTGCGACATTGAAGATGTGCGACATTGAAGATATCTCTGTGAGTCTGCAAAAGATGGAGGATTTGAAGGCTTCTCAGAAGCAAATGAAGAAAACACTGAAAGCTGCTCTTAAAGACAACAAGACACTTGGAAGGCAGCTGAAGATTGTCAGGAAGGACCTAAAAAATGAAGTCCAAATGGAACAACTGTGTGATGGAGAGCAGCAACGAGTCGACGAGTTGTCTGGAAGCATCGCAAACATCACAGCAGAAATTACTGCAATTCAGTCTCGACTTCGACCCAAAAAAGATCTGAATAAAGAACTTAATTTGAAAAAATCAGAAAGAAAAAGATTGGAGCAGGAGAACTCTACTTTGAAGTCCCAGCTGACCAAACTTCAACAAAAGATTGCTCTCCGAGAGCCCATTGAGTCCATCTATGAAAACGAAGCCAAACAAGTTGAAATTTTACAGCAGCAGGCTGAAGTTTTTAGACAGAATGTTGAAGAGCTGAAACTTCAACATCAAAAACTAGAAGAGATGAAGGATAAGTATCCCACACTGTTAGGAGAAAAATCCCAGCTGGAAGGTCAGAACAAAAACCTGAAAGAAGAGATTTCAAACCTGAAACAGCAGTGGGAGACTACCAAAGACCTGGCTGTTGAATACAATGAGATGAAGAAAGAAACAGAGCTGATGAAGAAAACTCAAAAAGATCTGTCTGTGCAAACTAAAGAACTCCAGGACAAGATCAAGCATTTGGAAGATGTGAAGGACAAACTTGATGCTGTGAAGAAGGAAAATGTGGCTGTGAGAGAACAAGTAAAATACCAGCATACTATGGTCTCATCCCTTCAGAACCACGCTGCACGTCTCCAGGAAGAGCTAGACGACCTGGAGACATATCCTCAGGAATACAAAGATCTTCTGGACGAGTACATGGAAACAATGGAAGAAATGTCTCGTCTGGAAGATCTTGTGAGGAAGCAGGAGGATGAGGTTGAAGGTTTGAGACAACAGAAGGATGAGATGCAAGAGCTGGTTACTAAATGTAACTATCAGCTGGATAAACTTACCTCCCTCAAAGAACAAACAGAGGCCCTCAAACTGGAAAAGCAGCAAATGACTGATCTTCTCCTTCACAAAGAAATGGTTGAAGCTCAGTACTTGCAACATAAAACTGAAGCGGATAAACTGGACCAAACGAAGAGGGATCTGTCTGTGGAAAATGAGGAACTGCAGAGCAAGACAAAAAATTTGAAGGATCTGCAGAATAAACTCAATGCTGTTAAAGATCAGAATCAGACAGTGAGGGAACAATTAAAAAACCTGCAAACAACGAACTCATCCCTTCATAACCATGCTGCACGTCTCCAGGAAGAGCTAGACGACCTGGAGACATATCCTCAGGAATACAAAGATCTTCTGGACGAGTACATGGAAACAATGGAAGAAATGTCTCGTCTGGAAGATCTTGTGAGGAAGCAGGAGGATGAGGTTGAAGGTTTGAGACAAAAGAAGGACGAGATGCAAGAGCTGGTTACTAAATGTAACTATCAGCTGGACAGACTTACTTCCCTGAGAGATAAAACAGAGGCCCTCAAACTGGAAAAGCAGCAAATGACTGATCTTCTCCTACATAGAGAAATGATTGAAGCTCAGTATTTGCAACATAAAACTGAAGCGGATAAACTGGACCAAACGAAGAGGGATCTGTCTGTGGAAAATGAGGAACTGCAGAGCAAGACAAAAAATTTGAAGGATCTGCAGAATAAACTCAATGCTGTTAAAGATCAGAATCAGACAGTGAGGGAACAATTAAAAAACCTGCAAACAACGAACTCATCCCTTCATAACCATGCTGCACGTCTCCAGGAAGAGCTAGACGACCTGGAGACATATCCTCAGGAATACAAAGATCTTCTGGACGAGTACATGGAAACAATGGAAGAAATGTCTCGTCTGGAAGATCTTGTGAGGAAGCAGGAAGATGAGGTTGAAGGTTTGAGACAACAGAAGGACGAGATGCAAGAGCTGGTTACTAAATGTAACTATCAGCTGGACAGACTTACTTCCCTGAGAGATCAAACAGAGGCCCTCAAACTGGAAAAGCAGCAAATGACTGATCTTCTCCTTCACAAAGAAATGGTTGAAGCCCAGTACTTGCAACATAAAACTGAAGCGGATAAACTGGACCAAATGATGAGGGATCTGTCTGTGGAAAGTGAGGACCTGAAGAACAAACAAAAAATATGTGCAGGACAAACTTGACATTCAACAGAAAAAAAAGAAGTCAAGTTTTGTAGTCATTGCTGGTTTT
>NC_050518.1:3170940-3176323 GCF_002922805.2 Oryzias melastigma
CTGCCACCTTAACGTGGTGGAGGGGTTTGCGTGCCCGAGAGATCCTAGGAGCTAAGCTGTCTGTGGTTATTGACCCTGGTGGGGGTCTTCAATGGCAGACAGCAGGTCCTAAGTGACGGGCCAGACTAAGAGCGGTTCACAATGTCAGCAACAGCAAGATTCACTTTTGTTTTCTCTTTCTGTTCTCCTGGAGGTCATGGGGAGCGGCTGAGAAGATCCCCACGACCAAACCTGCATGAGGCCATGGTTCTAGACCACAGAAAGAAAGTCTTCCTTTGGTGGGTGGAGAGCTCCTGCCACAGATCAAGGAATTTAAGTATCTTGGAGTCTTGTTCAGAAGAATGTAGCCACGAGGGGGCCCAAGCCAGGGTCTCATTGTGCCGGTCCCAAGCCCGGATAAATACAGAGGGTTGTGTCAGGAAGGGCATCCGACGTAAAATCTTGCCAAATCAAATATGCGAATCAGACCTACGAAATCCATACCGGATTGGTCGAAGCCCGGGTTAACAACAACCGCCGTCCAATTTCCACCGACAGGGTGCCGGTGGAAATTGGACTACTGTTGGTGGAAGAAGGAGAGGAGGAAGGCAGGTTCGTAGGGAGAGAGAGATGAGGAAAGTCACTAGTGTTGGAGTGAGAGTTGGGACTTTGAATGTTGGAACTATGACAGGAAAGGGTAGAGAGTTAGTGGACATGATGCAGAGGAGAAAGGTAGACATACTGTGTGTCCAGGAGACCAGGTGGAAAGGTAGCAAGGCTAGAAGTTTAGGAGCAGGGTTCAAGTTGTTCTATCATGGTGGAGATGGGAAGAGAAATGGAGTAGGAGTTATCCTAAAGGAGGAGTTTGTTAGGAGTGTTGTGGATGTAAAACGAGTGTCAGATAGAGTGATGAGTCTGAAGATAGAAATGGAGGGTGTCATATTCAATGTTGTTAGTGGGTATGCCCCACAGGTAGGATGTGAGCTGGAAGAGAAGGAGAAGTTCTGGTTGGATCTTGATGAAGTGATGATGAACATTCCTGGAAATGAGAGAGTTGTCATTGGTGCAGATTTCAATTGACATGTTGGTGCAAGAAACCGAGGTGATGAGGAGGTGATGGGCAGGTTTGCTATCCAGGAAAGGAATGTAGAAGGACAGATGGTTGTGAAAAGATGGAAATGGCAATAGTGAATACATTCTTTGATAAGAGACAGGAACATAGCGTGACCTATAAGAGTGGAGGTAGAAGCACACAGATAGACTACACCTTGTGTAGACAGTTAATCTGAAGGAGATCAGTGACTGTAAAGTAGTGGTTAGTGAGAGTGTTTCCAGACAGCACAGGATGGCGGTGTGTATAATGACTCTGGTGGTGAAGAAGATGAAGACAGAGAGGGCAAAGGCAGAGAAGAGAACAAACTGGTGGAAGTTGAAAAAGAAAATTGTTGCATGACTTTTAAGAAACAGTTGAAACAGGCTCTGGGTGGTCAGGAGGTACTCCCAGATGACTGGATAACTACAGCTAATGTGATCAGGGAGACAGGTAGGAGTGTACTTGGTGTGTCATCAGGAAAGAGAGTTGATAAGGAGACTTGGTGGTGGAATGAGGAGGTGCAGGAGTGTATACGGAGTAAGAGACTAGCTAAGAAGAAGTGGGACACTGAGAGGACTGAGGAGAGTAGACAGGAGTACAGGGAGATGCAGCGTAAGGTGAAAGTAGAGGTGTCAAAGGCCAAACAAAGAGCTTATGATGACTTGTACGCTAGGTTGGGTAGTAAGGAGGGAGAGACTGACCTGTACAGACTAGCAAGGCAGAGAGATCAAGATGGGAAGGACATGCAGCAGGTTAGGGTGATCAAGGATAGGAATGGTAATGTGGTGACAGGTGTCAGAGGCATAATGGAAAGATGGAAAGAATACTTTGAAGAGTTGATGAATGAAGAGAATGAGAGATAACAAAGAGTAGAAGAGGTGACGATTGTGGAGCAGGAAGTAACAAAGATTAGTAAAGGTGAAGTGAGAGGGGCTTTGAAGAGGATGAAGATTGGAAAGGCTCTTGGTCCTGATGATATACCTGTGGAGGTATGGAAGTGTCTAGGAGAGATGGCAGTGAAGTTTTTGACCGGGTTGTTCAACAGGATCTTAGGTGGTGAGAAGATGCCAAGGAATGGAGGAGAAGTGTGATGGTGCCATTTTTAAGAATAAGGGAGATGTGCAGAGTTGTGGTAACTACAGAGGAAAAAAGCTGATGAGCTTTACAATGAAGGTGTGGGAAAGAGCAGTGGAAGCCAGACTAAGAGCAGAAGTGAACATTTGTGAGCAGCAGTATGGTTTCATGCCAAGAAAGAGCACTACAGATGCAACATTTGCTTTGAGGATGTTGATAGAGAAGTACAGAGAAGGTCAGAGAGAGCTCCACTGTGTCTTTGTAGATCTGGAGAAAGCTTATGACAGAGTGCCCAGAGAGGAACTATGGTATTGTATGAGGAAGTCTGGAGTGACAGAGAAGTATGTCCGAGCAGTGCAGGACATGTATGAGGGCTGTAAGACAGTGGTGAGGTGTGCTGTAGGGGTGACAGAGGAGTTCAAGGTGGAGGTGGGATTACATCAGGGATCAGCTCTGAGCCCCTTCCTGTTTGCAATGGTGATGGACAGACTGACGGATGAGGTTAGACAGGAATCACCATGGACTATGATGTTTGCAGATGATATTGTGATTTGTAGTGAGAGCAGGGAACAGGTGGAGGTGGAGTTAGAGAGGTGGAGGTTTGCCCTGGAAAGGAGAGGAATGAAGGTTAGCCGCAGTAAGACAGAGTACATGTGTGTGAATGAGAGGAACCAGAGTGGAAGAGTGAGGTTACAGGGAGAAGAGATAAAGAAGGTGGAGGAGTTTAAGTATTTAGGGTCAACAGTACAGAGTAATGGAGAGTGTGGAAAAGAAGTGAAGAGGAGAGTGCAAGCAGGTTGGAATGGGTGGAGAAAAGTGTCAGGTGTGATGTGTGACAGAAGAGTTTCAGCACAAATGAAAGGAAAGGTGTACAAGACTGTGGTGAGACCAGCCATGTTGTTTGGACTAGAAACAGTGGGACTGAAGAAAAGACAGGAAGCAGAGCTGGAGGTAGCAGAGATGAAGATGCTGAGGTTCTCTTTGGGAGTGACCAGGATGGATAGGATCAGGAATGAATACATCAGAGGGACAGCACATGTTAGAGGTTTTGGAGATAAAGTCAGAGAGGCCAGACTGAGATGGTTTGGACATGTTCAGAGGAGAGACAGTGAATATATTGGTAGAAGGATGCTGAATCTAGAGCTGCCAGGAAGGAGGTCTAGAGGAAGACCAAAGAGGAGGTTTGTAGATGCAGTGAATGAAGATATGAAGGTGGCTGGTGTTAGAGTGGAAGATTCAGAAGACAGGCTTAGATGGAGGAAAATGATTCGCTGTGGCGACCCCAGAAGGGAAAAGCCGAAAGGAAAAGAAGAAGAAGGAGTCTTGTTCAGAAGAGAGGGAAGATTGGAGCGTGATACTAACAGGAGCATTGTGGTGAACCCCCTATAACCTTGCCCACATGTTTTGCCCTAAGCAGTCTGTTTTCTGGTTAAAAAATAAATAAAGCTGCTTTAAAAATACTGGGGATTGGTCCCCACAATTTGGTATATTTACCATTATGGTGTAAGATCACTTAAAAAAAGAAACGTTTTCATGAATACAAAGTTGCGTACAAATTTATATTTTGTGCACAACTATGCAGAAAAAATCTGAACACAACATTATGATTTAACCTGTCCCTTTTGAATATGAATTTTCTTTGTTTTAAGTACAATTTTCCTTTGTCTTGAATACAAATTTTTCCTGTTCAGAAACTGTCAAAAATACGTCACGGGGTCACAGGCTCATACATCGAGTGCTGGAACATCGATCCAACGGAGAGAGCATGGGCACTGCAAATCATTTATTAATCTGCAATGGGAAGAAAATTATTTTGACATTATAGCTCTGCTGAGGAAAAAAGGATATTGCAGTGACCATCATAATTAGAGATGTCGCGATCAGGTTTTTTTGGGCCCGATCCGATTCCGAGTCTTTTGATTTTGTGTATCTGCCGATATAGAGTCCCGATCCGATACTTTTATAAGACATTCAAGACATGAATAAATTGAAGAAACAGATTAGTGTTGTCCCTTATTTATATTTCAGTAACCTTCCTTTATCATTAAAAACTTAAATAAAACACTTCTTTGAAGTAGCTTTAATAAACAAGTAAAAATACAGCAAATATAAACTAGGAAAAAAATACAATTTTCTTGTTATATAAGTGATAATTAGTCATGTGATAAAGTTTAGTGACTTTAGCTTTAACACCTTTAGAGCTTTTGAACATTTTTGACCAAATGTGATTCCTGTCCTCATTTAAAATTCTTAAAAATAAATTATGACTTTGTTTCAGCATAACATTTGATGAGTGTTCATGAATAGCTGATGTCATTATTAGTTTTAATTTATTAGTTGTATTTATTTAGTTATTTTTAAGATTATGTGCTTATTTTTTTAAGTTCTTAAGACATCACATTTTTGGTTTTATTACCACAGTAGTTAATTTTCTTAACTGTTATTTCTCTGTCAGATAAATAAAACAGGCATATCAAAGTACAGCTCGGGTCCTAAGGAGTTAAATCACGGTGTTAGCATGTAGCAGTTAGCAGCTGCTGTTTAGCCATCTGTCTGCAGCATGAAGAGCTTCACATTAAACAGAAACAAATACTGTCTTTTTCTGTTGGAATACCTTTAGAGGTTGTTGTTTGAGTTATGACAAACCAATAGAGACACTTGCTGTCAGTTTAAAGCGTTTTTAAAAGAGTTATTGATCCCGGAAGTTAGCTTTCTAGCTAGCTTTGTTTACGTTAGCCTTCTGCTTGAGCTGCTGCTGTTCTCTGGTGATGACATTTTGTGATCTTTTCATGACATCCAGACTTCTAGTGGAGTATTTATCCGGAGTGATAAGATGAAATATAAAGCTCTGATCATAATGAGAATTCATGAAATATCCGATCGGAATCGGACAAAGGAGTCCGATTCCGATCGAGTCCCAAACCACGTGATCGGCCCCGATTTCCGATCACGTGATCGGATCGGGACATACCTAATAATTATATATTTAATTTGTTTTACATTCATCTAACTTTACCTTAAATTGACTTATTTTTACTCTTAAATTATAGGTGACTTGAAATTCAGTAAAAAAATCCTCAGATTTTCCTTAATTTGATCTAATCCTTTTAATTTCTCAAATTTGTCTGAACTTTTTTCTGTAATAATCTGAGCTGGATCTTCAGTAATCCTGGGATTATCTGACCTGGATCATGAATCTGTCTTTAACATTTCTCTAATTTTAAAGTCTCTTTTCTG
>NC_050518.1:3176786-3178488 GCF_002922805.2 Oryzias melastigma
AACAAGTATCGTTCCCAGCTCACCAATGAACATGTGCATGTATACCTCAATGGCTTTGACTCCTTTCCTTCCCAGATTTAAGAGCTTAGCTCCCAGTGCTCATGCACGTTTCTCACAGTGAGATATATCTATTTTGCAGTTTACCTTAATATCCATACATTTTTTTGCACTCATCAAAGTTATTACTTGAATGATCAATATGCAGTATTATTTGCAACCTACTGTTAAGGGTTGTAAAACAAAAAGTTAATATTTGCACAATTATATATCATAATTATGAATGCTTTTTGAGGTGCATTTATGTTACCTGTTGCACTTTAAGTAAAATAGAATGTGGGTTTGGGAAAGAGCAAGGAAGCAAGTTTATGTGCAATTTTTTTTTAATTCTTCAATGTAGTTATGTAAATGTAAGTATTTTTGTGTAAAATGAATGACAAAAATACTTTTTGAGACAATATGCTAAAACAGTCTTTGCCAATTCAACTACAAATTGCAATTAAATAAAAGAAAAGAAAGGCAAGTTATTGTCTGAATGTTTTTTTTTTATGTTATGACCCCAGTCTAACAAGCTGACAGGGTTACCGGACCTCTTGCCAAATTAGTTAGGGACCCCTGGTCTAGATAGAGGAGAACTCAACTATGCTACAGACTTGCAAGGTGCTAGCATTTACAGACTAAATTTTAAGGCAGGCAGAAGAATAAGCTGATTCGCGTTTCACACACTACAGGAGCCAAGGCAGCTGGAAATTCAGGCAGCTTAATAAAATGGTAGTGTTCAACGTCCTTCACATAATCACTTTAATTGGCCATCTTAACATTCTGCAGCACACACATCACAGAACAACATTGCAAACGTCTTGTACGGAAACAGCCACCATGAGTGCATGGTTCAACACCAACAGAACAAAGCCTAAAGGCCCGGTCCCACAGGATTTGAAAGCCACATCACGGGTAAAAAATGTGGAAAATCTGCCACACGCGCTTAGACGTGCTAACTTTATGCATGTTCATGGAATAGCAGTGATACAGACAGCGGAGTCCATTCCACTGCCACTCCTCTGCCAGAGCACTGCTTAACCACGTGTAAGCGCGTCCTCCCAGGCTCAGTCGCTAAACAGATGGTACAAACACAGACTTACCGGGGAAACGGCCGTGCTACAGCCGTACATGAACATGGAATTTCGGTGTCCAAGCATGTGTGCCGGCGTTCGCTCCACAGCCCAGTCTCGAATTGCTGTTGCAGTGCTCTTTCATGGCCATTGCACGGCAGTACCATTGGGGAGGCCGTGGCGCAGTGGTAGGGCGGTCGACTCCTGATCAGAAGCGAGCAGGTTCGATTCCCGCCTTGCCCACCCATGTGTCGAAGTGTCCTTGGGCAAGACACTGAGCCCCGAATTGCCTCTGGTGGAAGGCTGGCGCCAGTGTTCGCCGGCGGAGCCACCACCAGTGTATGAATGTGACCGTGAAGCATTTTGGGCCCTCGAAGGAGGGTAGAAAGTGCTATACAAGTATACGCCATTTATCACCCGCGGTCTAAATTTTTGTGCAGTTCAAAAATTCTTTCCGCGTGTAACGGCAGCTATTCCACTGCCACATCTCGGCCGTGCTCCAGCAGTGATATGGCAGTGAAAGCCAGTGGGACCGGGTCTCATCTCCCACAATGAACTCCTGCTGTGTCGAGTTTTTTTTTTTTTTTTTTTTT
>NC_050518.1:3178555-3210246 GCF_002922805.2 Oryzias melastigma
TGAGAAAATATGAGAATCATCAGAGAAAGCAACAGAGGGATCCAGTGCCGGTGGTCCTCCTGACCGTCTGTTTGTTCCCAGTGCCTTGAGGAGACAAGTCCTCCAGTGGGCCCATGCGCCACGTCTCACCTGCCACCCGGGGGTGTGGAGGACTCTGTCTTTCCTGTGTCGCCGATTCTGGTGGCCCAGCATGACTTTGCTTCTGGTTGCTCCGTTTGTGCTCAAAATAAGGTCAGTCTGCAGGAAACAAGAGGCTGGCTGATCATCACCGAACTCCAGCACCCGACGTACACGCCAGGTCAGTCCGTGATGCTGTCCATATCCAACATATAACTCCGCACGGAATAAAAAAAAAGCTGTCCCCCAGATACATCGGTCTGTTCGAGGTGGTCAAGGTCGTCAACCCTGTCGCCGTCAGACTCCGTCTCTCCAGGTCTCTGCGGATCCATCCTTTTTTCCATGTGTCCCAGATCAAGCCCCATGTCGTCAGTCCTCTTCAGCCAGCCTCTGCCCCCCCCAGACCCGGTCCTCATTCGAGAGTTCCATCATGGCCACCCTGACAATCCGTCGGTGCACCCAGATGTGCCCCTTGAGGCAGGGGTACTGTGGGGATTGGGATCAGGGGTGGGGTTGTGTTAAAGTTTCTTTCCTCCTGAGTACACCTGTGCTTAATTGTCACTCCCTCTTATATAAGCCTGCGTTTCTCCTGCCAACACTGCCAGATCGTCTTGTGTGCTTTCAAGTGTCACAAGCTCTCTAGCCTTCACAGTAGCAATGCAAATAGAAAATAAACTGCAATTATTTGGAGCCATTCTGTATCCTG
This sequence comes from Oryzias melastigma, assembly GCF_002922805.2. Taxonomy (NCBI): domain Eukaryota; kingdom Metazoa; phylum Chordata; class Actinopteri; order Beloniformes; family Adrianichthyidae; genus Oryzias; species Oryzias melastigma. The sequence continues at coordinate 3,179,379 of NC_050518.1, forward strand.
CGTTTGTGTCCGGACCCAGATCCTAACACTCTTAAAGGGGCCCTATCATAAAAATTCTAGTTTTTGAGATTTTAAATGCATTTTACGGTTCATTCCTCACTATAAAGAACCTCAAAGCGGCATTTTGATCACGCATTTCCTCATGCATTCGAGAGTAATCCTCCAAAAACCTGCGCTGTCTGCAGCACACCCCATACCCACGAAAACGAGTGGGTGGAAACATGGTGACGTAAGATTGATGCCAACTGCTCCCTCTAGGAAGAGTCTGCTGACAGCTCCGCCCCCAGACTAACAAAACACTGAATTTCTCCCCTTATCCAGTGATGATCAGCAAAAAAAAATTATTTTAGATACAGAATACTGTATATCTTCCAGGTGTTTGTTACTTTTTATCCAGTGCTCCCTTAAGACCCCCCCCCTCTATATAATAATCTGTACAAATGTCTATACTGCGGCACCTCATCTCGACCTGTCCACTGCGGACAAAAGATGGGGCTCACCACTGAAGCTGGGGGTCCTGGTGAGCCAAACCTCTAACAAAAAACACTCTAGGCCCCGTCTTCATGCTACACTCTACAACAAATACTCAGAAATTCAGAAACAAAAAATTCTTTTTACATTTGTTCTCTTTCAGAAGACAAATGACACACATACAGGGCCGGATTTAGTCAGCCCCTGTTGGGGGTGTAAAAAGAATATCAGGGGGGCAAGTTTGGGTTTACTGTGAGGTTGAGGTGTAAAATCCTCCCAAGCCCCAAAAATGTCCATCTCCTATGAAAATCCTGTTTTTGAGTTTTTAACATGTCTATGTGGCTTTTTTTTCTGAAAAAGAACAAATGTAAAAATAAATCCTTTTGTTTTTGCATTGCCGAGTATTTCTCCTTTTAAATCTCTGTCAATTAAACTTTTGCAGACATACTCTGAATTAATTATCTTTACGTCACAACAGCTCTCCTGCACATGCACTAAACTCCTCATCTGTTCCTAGCGTGTCTCGTTCAGGTTCTGGAGAAGAGAAGATGGTATCTTCACATTGACTGTAGTCAAATGAGCCGCCGTTCACATTTCTGTGGTCAAATCAGGCGTCACTGGATTTTTTTGTGCGAGTTTCATCCAATACTTACGGTAGCAGGACTGAGAACGCTGGAAAATCTCCACCAGACTCCACGGAGCTTCTTGATGTGACCACGGAAATGTGAACGGCGGCTCATTTGACCGCAGTTGGAAAGGATTGTAAATCAATGAAAGAGCATTTTGATGTTAGCTTTGATTATTTTATCAAGAACTCTGCTCTGAGAAACCAATAGATTGAGAGTATTGATCACAGTCAATAAACATTGGAGAATTAGCTAAAAGAGTCTTTGGTGAACTGGAAGGAGAAAGAATCAGGATTTGGGAGGAAGTTCTGTCCATGAAGATCTTCACTTCCTCGTCCCAGCTGACATCCAGCTCAGAAGTGTCTGCTTATCCATCTGTTTTTGGTCTTTTTTGAACATATTTTTTTCTATTCATTACTTACTTTGAGTCATTTTTATGTATTTGCTTTAAAGTTTATAGTTAGTCTATATATATATATATATATATATATATATATATATATATGATGTCTATTTTTACTTTTTATTTACTTATTTTAATGTTCTGTTTAGCTATTTATTCTTTAGAGTTAATTTTTTTTTATTTAATAATTTTTCTACTTATACACAAAATATATTGTAAGAGTCACAAATCAAGAATTACACATGCACAAATCCAAAGTTATACAAAAATCAAGAATTACACTCACACACAAACTGGAGTGAGTCTGTTTTCTCCCCATAGATTTGAAGGTTCTGGGAATTTACAGCAGGCTTTAGGGATGTGATGGAGTTTTTAAACAGTGTAGAACATCTGAAGCAGTAAAAATAATCCTCTTCTAACATTTGGATTATTGATCATAAATGATAAAATACCTGACGATCACATTTAAACTCCAAATTGGGGATCAAGGAAATTTAGCTTGAAGCATTTCCTGCCAACTGAGGTGCTGCAGCTTCCTGTTCAGAGCCCGCTTCTGTGCAATTAATGCCTGCTGTACTGCCGGAGCAAACTAAAACTGAAGCCAAATCGGAAAAATATTCCCATTTTTTTCCTCAACTTAATTTACACAGACAGAGAATAATAGTTGCAGCTATAACTTCAAAACTTCGGCCAGCCAGCGGAGCTCCAAACCAAAAGACTGCAATACGACCCCTAAAAATACTGTCTGACTTAAATAATCGTTTGAGTTCTTCTGTCCAGTGTTTGATCATGTTTGGGGGAAAATGGATCTGAATCCATATAAATGCATGAGGCTCTAATGGAATGTAGCAATAAGGCTTCAGGCACTGCTACATTTTAATACTCCAATTAGCTCAGAACAGGAACCTGAAGCTTGTGTTTGTCCCAAGTATAGACAAAGAAGAAAAAAGTCCATGTTGGAAAAACAAAGTTGGTCAAATTAAAATGAGCCCTATCCCCTTAGCAAAAAGTAATATATTTAAGTGTCCTGCAAGTGTACTTGGTCTATACCAGAAGTGAGGCAATATAGTAGATTTTTTTCTTCATTATCCCATTATAAAGTTAAATTGTTCCAGTTTGGTATGAAGACTTATTTTGTATACTTCCTACAATACACGTATATGGGCTATACCACATAGGATACTTGCTAACTACTTTTATGTTAATACGAACACTCATGAAAAACAAATACAAGAATTTACACTACTGACCCAATCAATGCAACTTTTCCAGTCAATCTCTGACCTGAATCTCTGGAATGTCAGAGTTTGCTGCCCTCTGCTGGCTAAAATATAGAACAATTGAATAGTCAAGTTTTATTTTATGCACTGAAGGTGAAAATGTGATTTGTGTATTATTGCAAATTGCGACTGTGTTTAAAATTAAGCAGCATTTTTTTTCTCTTAATAAATATGCATAAATATGTCAAAAGGCTAAAGATTATTACCTTTGTTCCCCATTTCCCTTGAGTTCCCTGCTTGTGGGTGAAGCTCAACACTTTGCTTTAAACGTCTTCCATCTTTTGGCTGCTCCCCTTTCGCGGTTACAGCAGTAAATCATCTACTTCCGTCCATCCCTCTCCTCTGTATCCTCCTCACTCACACCAACCATCCTCATGTCCTCCTTCACTACAGCCATGAACCTCGTCTTTCGTCTACCTATAAAAGGTCTTTCCTGGTAGCTCCAACCTCAGCATTCTACCATCTTCATCACTGTTCCTCCTCTCCACTTCTTCAAACTATCGCAGTCTGCTTCCCTGTATTCAACTCCAAATTATCTTCTGTGATTTTATCCGTCCTCATCACTGAAGCACATCTCATCACTGTCTTACAGCTCTCATATGTGTCTCGAACTACTTTAGCTTCCTCCACCACTCCAGACTTCCTCATACAAACCACCGCCCCTCTCTCAATATACCATGTTATACGTTTTTTTCAAAAAAAACAATTTATCGTTTTCTGACCTCCTCCAGAATCATATATATGTCTTATACATTAACTTTCAAAAAGACAAAGAAAAACTTGTAAAATAAAATAAAATAAATGCCCCAGTCTTTCGTTTTGTCATACTAACAGTCATGTACTGGATGGCACTGTGGAGCTGCCTGGTTACCTGTCTGAGAGCCGATCGGGACTCAGTCGCCAGCGGAAAAAGCAAGGGTGGGGGCATCATCATCTATGTCAACCAGAGGTGGTGCAATCCGGGACATTTGACAACCAAAAGTATAACATTCTCATCCAACCTTGAGCTGCTAGCAGTTAGCATTCGCCCCTACAGCATCCCACGTGAGTTTTCACTTGTCATTGTTGTGTGTTTACATCCCGCTGAGAGCTGAGGCAGAGGCAGCATGGGGCTCTATCTATAACATTATAACAGCCCTACAAACCCAGCACCTAAAAGCACCCATCATCGTATCTAGTGACTTCAATCATGTTACTTTGGACTCCACACTTTTCACTAATATGTACTTTGTCCCACAATAAATAACAAAACATTGGACCTGCTCTATACCAATGTGAAAGAGGCATACAGCCACCCATTACCTCTCCTTGGCAAATCTAATAACAATTTGGTTCTTTTGAAAAGGCAGACTGTAACAGTTCGCCAACTCAGAGAGTGGTCTACAGGAGCAGAGGAAGCCCTGAAAGACTGTTTTGCCACCACAGATTGGAATCTGCTGGTGGGATCACATGGGGATGACATTGAGGGGGCTGTGGAGTGCATGACATACTACCTACATTTTTGTGTGGACATGGTGGTTTCTGTCAGGTCAGTCAAGTGCTTCGCCAACAACAAACCTTGGATTACCAGGAAGGTAAAAGCTGTCCTGAACAGAAAAAAACAAGCATTCAGAAGCAAAGCCAAAAATGTGTTGAAAGAAACACCGAAAAAGGTCCAGAGTCTCTTGACAGAGTCCAAGAGAGCATACAGCAAGAAGTTGGAAGAAAAACTGATGAAGAACAATATACGGGAGGTTTGGAATGGAATGAAAGCTGGCTGCCATAAAGCTGACAGCATAGGGGTAAGGGACACTGAGAGAGCTGATGAATTTTACACCTTTTTCAATCATGTTAGTCACTCCTGTGCCACCTCCATCTCTCAAAGGCCAGCACCCAACTCTCCTGACTATCAGCCTGTTACCTCTCATCTTATTCCTCCACTGTCCCGTTCACCAGACCCCCCTATCCACAGCTCCCTTCCTCCCTCCCAGCCTCCACCCTTTAGTGCAGACCAGGTGAAGAGAGAGCTGCTAGGACTCCATCTGATCAGGTGTCCTCAAAGTTGCAGAGGACCCGCCCTACTGAACTGAGTGAACCATTACAGCAGGTCTTTAATCTCAGTCTTCGTCTGGGAAAAATTCCTTCACCATTATGTGGTGCACACGACCCATGTGACTTTAGGCCTGTTGCTCTCACCTCCCACAAAATGAAAACCTTTGACCGGCTGGTGCTGCATATTATGCAACCACAGGTGCAGGACAAGATGGATCTGCAACAGTTTGCATATAAAAAGAGTGTGGGTTTTGAAGATGCTGTGCTCTACCTTCTCCATTGTGCACTCTCCTACCTGAATGTGGGAAGGTGTAATGTGAGACTGCTGTTTTTTTATTATTTTTTTTTATTTTTCAAGTGTTTTCATTACAATAAATCCCCACCTGCTCCAAACAAAGCTAAACAACATGACAGTTGACTCCCATCTCATCAGCTGGATCATGGACTACCTAACTGACAGACCTCATTTTGTTAGGTTGGGGAGAACCATATTATCAGTGGTCACCAGCAGCATTGGTGCTCCACAGGGAACTGTTCACTTAGCTCTCCCTTTCCCTACATTTCTGATTTTTGTTATAACTCTTATACATAGAGGGTGAGAAAGGGGAGTACAGGAATCTGGTGAAGACCTTTGTGGAGTGGAGCCAAAAGAACATGCTTCACCTGAACATCTCCAAAACAAAAGAAAATGGTCCTGGACTTTTGACGGCGCGCTCCATCATTCCAGCCTATCGACATAAAAAAAAATATGGGGGGAGGTGGTCTCCAGGAGTTAGTTAAACTTTCTCTTTTATGTGCTTTTGACATATTTTTATCCTTTTTATTTTTATTGTTTTAGCTTTTGTATAAAATTAAAGTCTATCTATCTATCTATCTATCTATCTATCTATCTATCTATCTATCTATCTATCTATCTTATTGACAGTTATTGAAATGCAGTAATGTCTGTAGCTTGTTCAGATTTAGTAGTTTTCAACACTGAAACCATGTAACTTCCCCCCAAGCTTTTCAGTCCACTTGGCGGCTGCGCACAATACCACCGGAAGCGACACCTTGAACCCGGAAGTTGCGTAGGATGTAAACACAGCTGTGGAGCTTGCTGTCTAATAATGGTGTACGTGTCGAACGGTGAGTTGTTATTCCCGTCTATTACTGTTTTACTGTTTTTCTTTACTTTTCTCGCAGCAAGCAAAAACTTAGATATGAAAAATTCCAGAATAACCTAAAACACCACACAAAACGCGGTAATGGTTATTAAAAAAAAAAAGAAATCGGGCTAAATGTGTCCAAGTAGCTAATTAGCTTAGCATAAGTGACTGCGTAGACTCACTGTATTGCTTGAAAATATATGTTCAATTCACGTAACAGTGAATGTATGGAATAAAAACAATATACATTGTGTTTAATATATTGATTACGGTCTTATAAAAACATTTTTTTTCTGGAACCTGACAGTAAGGCCTACCCCAACAATGTTTTTAATAAACTGCTTTTCTTGGTTTTACCACATTAGGCCTGGCATGATATAAGCACCGACGTAGTTCCATTTTTAAAGTAGTAGACTGAGGTTTAATACTTTCGCAGTTGTTATAAATGTTAGCACAATGACTAGGCCGTTTTTGTACGTAAAGGTTGCAGTCTCATGTCTGACATTTCGTTTTTCACTCAGGCCAGGTCCTGGACAGCAGGGCTCAGTCGCCATGGCGACTGTCTTTGCTGGTGGATCTTTTTTGGGGGGCAATGGAATTCATCAGCCTCTTGTAAGTTGATCACAAGATTAACAAGATCAATTTCTTGTTATTCGTGGAGTCTATCCCCACATTTTTGTTCTCTTACAGCTTCAAAACCATGTTTCATCCTGACTTGACAAAGGACGGAAACTCTGCTTCAACACGCTTCAGTGATGGCAGGGGGTAGGTTGAAAGCCATTCTCGGTTTTCTGAAAAGGCAGCACATGCTCTACCCACTGACAAGAAAATTGTGTTTTATTGTTCTTGTGGCATTTTTCTGATGATGGGGTACATATATTGAAAAGGAAACTAGGATTAAGATGGCATTTGAGTATTTTTTTTTACTCAAATTGTTGTGAATCAGAAGCAAAAAAAAATGCAGTTTGAAAAAGATCATATTATGCAGAAAATACGCTTGGAGGGCCTCAAGCTCCCTGCCCTGCTCTGCTCTATTCTAATGCATTCACTTGTAGACGACTGTCTTTGTTTTCCTCACCTGAGCTGGTATCTGGCTCTAAACTGTGGGGCTGGATAGCTCCAATATTGCTCTCCATTTTTGTTACACCGCCAATATTAGTTTTTGCAGAGTGAGGGGCTGTAAGCTAGCGAGAAAGTGATGGCAAGGGGGGCGAGGTTGCTCTCTGCCAACGCCCCACCCACAACTTACAGGCAAATCTCGAATGAATTACTGCCATAGAAACTATGTCCAAGAAAATGGCAGTCTTTTTTAATTTGTCAAAGATAATTGAGAATGCTTTTAAAATAACTCAAAATATGATAGGAGAAATTATAAACCCAGTACTTGCTCTTTAAATTGTTGCTTGCTTTATCAGTCCTCCAGGACCACCCGGTGGCAGGAGACGGATAGGAAGAATAACCCACGGTGCTGGACCCAATCCTCCACCAATGGGGGGAGGAGGATGAGGAAGGTGAGAGCTTGTTTCTCAATTTTTAAAATTCATACTTTTACTCTATAATCTGTAATGGTAAAGGCAACACTTACTGGATCACCACACATGCGATCAGCTGAAAGTAAATGGAAATTAATAGAAACCTAGAAAATTTGCATTTCCTCCTTGTTAGTTTCATGTCATTCATTGTTGCTGCAGGTTCCACAGTTTCAAACCATGTCCATAACTTACTAGCATATAGATTATTTTCATTATCATCAGCTTTGATTGTGCTCTTGTGTCAGAAGTGGGACATTCTAGTTTGTGTGCTCTTTGTTTTTGCATGTTTTCTAAACTTGTGGTTCATTTTAGTGACCATGAAAATCATTTTTAGACACTGAAACATTATTCTAAATTGATGTCACTGACTTTCTTTCAGGTAAACGCCTACACGTGTAGTGTAGGCACGGGGCCTTGCTCAGCATCTTTGACAACAAAAAATGCCCTGCTGCTGTGCTGAAGCCCCTCCTCATTAGCTGCTACTGCCACAAGCAGTTTCCTGACGCCTCTCTGGGAATTCCTTCATTTAGGGGCCAGAATGGCTGATAAAGCAGCTGCCTCCTTCACCTTTTTTTTTCTTCCTTTTTTTGACTTTTGTCCTTCCTTTAAGTGACATTGGTTCCTCACAAATGTACTTCAGGCATTTTGCTTTTGCATTCTTGAATTGATGTAGTTTCTTTACTTGGTATTGTGTTTCAATAAACATATAGTGGTGAGTTTGGCTGATTGTGACATCACAAAATCTGACCTGGATCAGAGGACTGGGATTTAAGTTGACTTAGTTACATTTTTCCATTGTTAATCAAATTCAACTGTTATAGTTATTGGTTTATAAATGGATAAAGAGCAAAAATGTCATTTTGAGAGATTAGCCCTGAAAACATCACATTTAAACTGCTGTATTAAGTAAACATTGTCTTCAAATAAAACATTTATTTCCAATATATTACAACAATGTGTATTTTATTACTGGGTTCAAATGTTAACATGGGGGGTTAGGTTACACAAACAGTCACATAATATAGACAAATAGGCTGATGCCAAACTAGAAATAATAGCTGCATCCTTTCCCATGAAATGGGTTTTTCCTGTTAATATTTCAAGTTTTTACCAGACAAATGCAGCTCTTTCTCTGAGCATTCGAACGCCAAAGCGCTGCCACTCTCTCTGATGGATCCACATTTCCTGTGTGGTGTCCAGACAGGCCAGGACTGCTCCCCCCTTCCACATGATCAGCCTGGGGTCCATATCCTGCAGAACATGAATACCAGTAGAAATTATGGAGAGTTATATGATCTGTCTTTATAGAATATGAAGTAGTACTTTCATGTTGCCTCACAGGTGTGTAAATACTAAGATGCAACGTAATCAGAAAAAAAGCAGAACAGTTAAAAATTGAGTCATATTAATGAGATTATTTTAAAAAGCAAATTATTTGATAGGAAAACACATTCTAGAAAGTCAAAGTAAGACCAGATTTGCAACAAAACAAGATAAAAGAATGTGTTTATTTAGAAGCAACTAGGTCAAAGTTCTGACCTAACATTTATAAATATTGAAGAAAAACTTCTAATATGAAAACTTCCCAAAAAAATCAGAGTTCAAACTTCTGTAAGGTGGAATAAACTAAACACGATGTGCATGAGGGATAGAAATTGCAACTGTTGACTGCTGTAAATGTTTCACAAGAGGATCAAACTCAGGGGTCTGAAATTATTGTGTAAATCATGATGATTAACTACAGAGATTAACTACAGATTAACTTTTGCTTTTTCTTAACTGTTCAGTTTTTTAAAAAAATTACCCCTCGTTGGAGAAAAAGTATAAGTTGACTTCATAAAGGTAATTTTCTTCGTTGTAATTTGACCTTTTACTGCACCACAATGTTATGAATTTAAATGAAAATACCTAAACATCAGGCTTTTTACAGCAATTATTAGGTTAAAATTGTTTAGATTAAAATAGAATAATTAATTACAGCTCTCGATTAATTAATCGCACAAAAAATTGATTGCATGACAAGACTAATCACACCATTTACAGTTTACCATAAAGCAATTCTTCCTCATTTGAAACATTTGGTTTATTTTTACCTTCTTGTAGAGTTGAGCCATTTAAAAAAGAAAAAAAAAGGGTTCACCAACTTTTATGGGTCTCGTTTCGTCTGTAGCTTGTAACTCATACCCACAAAAATGATCACGTTTTCAGTTTTCTCTTACAGATATGCATAAGTTACCTTTGGCCGTGTTATGACTTCAACATTATCGACCAGCCTTCTGAAGGACGGGGGCATCTTGTTGATTATCCGATGAAGGAGGAATTCCTGAGCCCCGTGAAACATGAGGCCCCCTCCCACAATCAGGATGGAACTGTACATCTTACGCTTGGTTTCATCTGAAGCTGTCGACAAAAAACACACAGCAGTGAGACAATTATTTTTTTCTTAGTTTATGTTGAAGGTTTATTCTTTACTTTACAGTTGAACTTTCTTACCACAGCAATCAATGCTATGCAGGATTGCCTTGTCCAGCCCCAGTGCTTTGCTCTCAAATTGGCTCATAATTGCAGTCTTTCTGGAGAGATGACCTGACAGCGACTCCTCTGTTTCTCCTGCACCCATCAGACTCTCCCCCTGGGAGGGCCCCAGCTCCATTTCCCCTTGCATTACACCTCCACTCCCCACACCTCCTCCACAGCCCCTCGGAAGTTCTGATGTCTCTCCAAATCCGCACTGACTGCTCATCTCACCATCTAAGCCAACAGGTCTGGCACCCGCCCTCCGGTCTGACGCAGACTTGGAAGACTTTTGGAGAAAACAGTAAAATGAGGGAACATAACTACAGTGAAGCAAATTCTTACATCTAAAAAAGCAACATTTTTCATTCATTCAGGTTTTTACTTGATCCTGTTTGCTTTGTGTGGAAAGCAGATAATGTTCATCATGGGGATCCTCTGCGTCGCCCTGGTAACGGTGCTGAAGCAGAGTCATCTTTTGTCCAACAATCCCGAATGTGGTTGGATAGAAAAGGCCCATGGGTGCCTAAAATGAGATTTGAAAACAACCCATTAGACCTTTAGTCGATAATGACTTAATGTAAAAAAAAATAAATAAATAAAAATAATGTAAAAAAAAATTTCAGCACCAATTTTATGGAGAGAAAATGGACTCATCCCGATTTGTGCGTGCCTAATTCTTGACTTATGAGTAACTTTGGAATTGCATGTGCGTTAATTCTTGATTTGTGACTCATACAATACATTTTGTGCATGACTTTGTGTACTTGCAATTATGTATTCACAATTCACATGTACGGAAGCGATGAGAAAAGAGAAACTTAAATGTTGAGCGTTTTAAAATGCATATTTAGACTTTTTTATAATAATTATCGGGGCATATCTATTTAAGAATAACTGAAAAGTTTTCACCTAATAGTATTCACAATCTAAGTTCAAAGTGACTGATGAGAAATCTCTGACGACCCAGCATTCTAGCTGCACTTAAACGCATCACTCACGGACTAATTTTGGAGATGTGAAAAAAGTTTTACCCCAAATTTGTGCGCAAATGTGGATTTGTGTGTGCGTAACAGGCAATTCAGGGATATTTTTTAAAGATTTGTGTGTGTAGTTAGCTTCAAGCTGTTGTAATTTTCATTTGTGCATGTGTAAATTGTAATCTTTATTTTTTTGAATTTCCTCATTTTAGGCCTACTTATGCCCAAATTGAGGCACAAATCCAAAGTTATGCATAAATTAAGAATTAGACAATCACAAATTGGAGTGAGTTTATTTTCTTTCTATACATTTTTAGCAAAAGGGTTTATTTAAGTACAGATACCTGTAACTTTTCATCTCCAAGTCGAATCTGGTACAAAAGAGCAGGAGCTTCAGGGAAACGTGTCTGGAATTCATGATCTTGTAATCCTGATATGTCCTGTGAAAATGACAAGAAATATGTTTGAAATAAGTTAAAAAATCTGAAACCAAATGATGGATCTTGTATATAAACTTAAGACAATTTAATTGTAACCATAATTAAATTGAAAAAGGTATTCTAAATTATTATTTTTTTTGTCAACAGACTTGATTTAGATGACAGAAAATCTCCTTTAGATGCTGTAGGAGCTGGCAGTCCAGTCTTTTTGACAGCTGGCAGTCTCTGTAGGGAAATCCTGCCCTCTGCAGGAGCCAGAAGAAAGTGCGGGTCACATCTGAGCCGCCATACGCCAAACACAACCTGTGGAGTCAGTCCACCTGTAAGCATGAGCTGCGTGATAAAAGCTAAAAACAATAAATGAGGCCTCGTTATTTCTGGGTTTATTATGTAAAAACCTGGAGTTCCGATGAGACACTCCATCCTCAACGCAGCAGATGCTGGTCTTCTGATCGCCTACGTCCACCACACAAGCACTGCTCAACCCACTGCCAAACGTAGCACACACCGACTCCTGGTGCACAATGATTGCTGGACACACAAGCAGAAAGCATTAAATCATGTTCACTGCATTTGTGTGTCGTTTATAATCACAAACCGTAATACCTGAGAAGCCCATATTAAGCAGCAACATGTTGACAACTTCTTTGATGTGCTGTCTGTTGTAGATGGTAGGAACCAGTAGGATGCATCTGTAATACTGGCAGTCAAAAAACAAATCACATTTTTAATAAACTATTTTCACGCTTTTTGATCTGATTTTTTTACAGTTCAAAGTGATAAAATAGACAAACGTTCTCTCAGTAATAACATTGTCAAAGTATGTTCTAAAATCACAGGCATCCAACAAAAAAATCTGAATTCACTCTGGGAGCAGCAGGTGGTGCAAAAAGCAAAAAACATAATTTTACCACATAAACACGTCCTGTTGCCGTTATATTACTCCAGGAAGAAAAACTAACAGGTACTCCAAATCTTTTATCCCAAATGCAATAAAGCTCTTAAATCAAAGTGAACACACCCGAGTGTAGAAGGTACCTGTTCCTAGCCTATATTTTATCCTTTAATTGTATTTTTATCCATTAATTTATTTGTTTTTATTTTTATTTTTACTGTGTTTGTTGTATTATGTCATACGCTGGAGAACTGCTTTAACTAAATTTCCCTTGGGGGACTAATAAAGTTGTTCTATCTATGCTCTATCTAAAATATTAAAAAAAAAAAAAAGCTTGTATCCCAATCTAAAGGATGGGAACAAAATAAGAAATTTTTATCTGACCTTTAAATCTTTCAGAGGGATTTCCAGGTGCTTCTGAATGATCTGACTCCAGATTGCCTCCAGATCAGCCAGCACTGCAGTCATTGAGCCTCCAGGCCCCGAGTGAATGTTAAACTGCCCTCTGACTATAGGCCAGTGGATATTATAACAGTCTGATGGATTTACGCAGAGAGCCTGCACAAATATCAGAGGGAGATGAATAAAACTGAACTCTGAGGAGAGTAAAGAGCCTCGGACATGTGTACCCACCTCGTCTCCCACCAGGTAAGCTGGGTGGTGCCCCGTGCTGGTCCACTTCACCCTGGAGCTGCTGTCTAAAACTGCTGGACGGATCTGACAGTTATATGCTCTGGCCTAAAACACAAATATAAACACACATAAGAAACATAAATACATATTAGCTTAACAAAAACATTTTTTTCAACGTTTGTTTACATGTTGAAGTTTCAGATGATTGAATCCAGAAAACAGAGTAACAACAGAATTCTGTTTTTTAAATGAAATTGTGATTATTATCAAAAGGAAAGAAATTTAAAGCACGCTAAACTTAAGAAGTGGTCAGTCTTTATTCAGCTACAATTGCCAGTTACTGTAAATTGCTACAACTGCCAATGAGTCTTTTTAGAGCTGTGGAGTAATTCTGACCATCTTATCTTTGCAAAATTATAGTAAAGACCCACTTTAATGAAAATTGTGTTTTTAACATCTTCTTGATGAATATTTCTCATAATGGAGGTGGTGAATGAAATAAGATTAAAACTGCGTTTCTAAGTATTTCTTTATTCAAATCATCATGGAAACCTGCGGTTTGAAAGTGCTCGGGTTTGAGACACAGCAACTTCCATGGGTGGACCTTCTGCACTCCAATTCTGGTGCATCCACTTGCAGACAAATACTGAAGATACATGAATGTCTTCGTTTTCCTCATCTGAACTGACATTTGGCTCAAAACTGTGCGACTGAATAGCTCTGATATTGCTTCGCTGTGTTAATGTTAGCTTCTCTTGTGAGAGGCTATAAGCTAGGGGGAGAGAGTGTAAACAAAGTGTTGATGGGAAATTAGCAGAGCTAACTTCTGAGCCAGTAGTCCCGCCCACAACTCCACAGGCAAAATTCAATTGAGCTCCTGGTGCTCTGCAGAACATATGGCTTTAAAATGACGCAAACTTTTTTGTTTTGGCTAAAAGCGGCATAATCATAATTAAAAGCTCAATGGGAACAATTTTACAATGTTGGAGTTGAACTTTGAGCCACAATATAGAGGTCTGAAAACCCTCCTTTTTATGCCATGCCTCAACATTTCCATCAGATTCAGGTCACAACTTCAACTAAACTGCTCCAAAGTTTTCATTTAGGGACTCTTAAACCATTTAGAGATGAACCCGTTGATGTGCTCTAGAGTTCTGCTGCACAACACACGTTTGAGATCACTAACAAATGGAGAACAGTCCTTCAAGACTTCCATTATAAACAAAACCATCCCTGTTACAGTTTATCTAAACAAGTTTTCCAGCTTCTGCAGCAGCAAAACCCTATTACACTAACAACACCATTACTGAGAGTAGGTATGATATTTGGCTTTTTTTTGTTTTGTTTTTTTCTGAAATGCCGTCACTTTTATATAAGATGCAAAAGAACATAAAACTCTTCTGAGAATTTAGTTTTTTCTGCTTAGTTTGTAGAATAATTTTCCAAAGGTCTTGGGGATCAAGATGTTTTCTGGAAAAATTTAGATGGATTTGCTTTGTATTTTGCCATGCAATGTATTTTTTTTAATTAATTCTGGGTCCAACTTACAAAGATGAGACCTCAAGTTTTTAGGATCCTGTTGTGTGGTCTTTCTGACCTCCTAGCAAAGTTGTTTCCGCTCTGTAGTGGTAGTTTTGATTGAATGCTCACTTTTGTCCAGCTTTCAGATATGTGACAAAATAAAATACATTTGTATTTTAACAGGCGAGGGAATCCTTTTGTTTGTGTGTAAGAGCCACAAATCCCACATCAGAGCTCAGATAACTATCTTGAATTTCCCTGAGGACCTCCAAAGGGATTAATAAAGTATTTTCTATTCTATTCTATTCTATGACATGGTCAGAGAAGATTAAAGATGCATTTCCCTGTCGAATGCTGAAATAGATTTTTTAAGGTGTTTATCGTTCTCTTTTTCTTCACATGCAAACCTGTTCAGAAGACACTGGAGTCCTTCGGACACCGTTTGACATTTTCTTTGACCAAATGGCCTGATCCACCATTTTCAGCCCATTCTGCCTCTGCTCATTACTCTCTGGTTTCTGCTGGACACAATGGCAAAATAAATAAATAAATAAATAGAATTAAGAGTAATACATTTCAAAACAAAAAAAGTCATGCAAGACACATATTTTTGGCAAATCTAAGGTGCAAACTGACTTACATTTAAACCGTCTCTTAACAGCCACGGGTCTTCATATCTGGGCTGTCCACTTTGCTTATGTCTCCGTGCAATGACATGGGGTACAGTGACTGGAAGAGTGTCTGTTGCTCGGCCAATGCGGACGCTTCTTGAACCGGGGTTGATCACAATGACAAAGTTGGTTTGAATTTGCTGGGAAAGAGAAGGAACCATTTAATTTTCAAGTGAATAAGCACATATAATTGACAACAAAGGGCAATTAAATGAAATAGATTTTTCAAATAGTTTTTTTTAGAAATCATCCTTTTATGAAACCAACTGCTTAATGTGTAACAAAGACAGGTAAGTAACAGAATATATAGCAACATAAAAACAGTAAAACCTATGAGAGATTGGTTAAAAAAATCTATAAAAATATTCAATAAGGAGCGAGGAGATATTTAAAAACATCTTTTAAATGATTTAATCCACTAACCAAACAACTTTCTAAGTCTCCACTTTCTAACCAAACAACAGAATAAAACGTGTCCGCTGTGCTTTGAAAGTCATGTCTATCCCACTGGAACACCATAAGCAAAAGTCTTACCCACTAACATATATTATTTTATTATTATGCTGTCAATGGTCTGACCTCGTGGATGGGTTCAGGGATGACTGCAGGAGTGATGGGTCGTTTCACTCCGCGTTGCTGCTCCTTTTCCTTGTCTCGTTCCTTTTCTTTCTCCTTTCCGCCGCATTCCAGCTCTTTCTCAGCCTGAGTCATCTTCTCTATTTAGCAGTTTTGACTAAACATTCAAATATAGCGACGTCTTTTTGTCGTAGAGTGTCAAAAGCTTGCAAAAACAAAGGAACAGCTGAGCGTCGACTAGCAGGGGACCTAATATTCTACTTCCGTGTTTGGTCACATGTACACGATACTTCCTTTCTATTGGTCGACAGCAATTTGTGTTGAACCAATTAAAAAAAAGAGAAATTTTAAAGTGTTTTTTTTCTCACATCACAGGTTATGGAAGTATATTTCTTTTTCTTTTGTTTTTTTTTAAGTGTATAAAATAAAGATTTAAACAAAAAGGGTGATCACAGCGATTTCTGTTATAATATTGTTATGAACTACAAAAGCAAAGGACTACAAACTAAATGGGCACTAACCTCATCTGCTCGTGATGAAAACTATAAGATGAGCTACAACTAAAAGTTAAAAAGCCAAAATGTGTTAGTGTCATAGACATGTTTCATTTTATTTATGTGCTCGGCGAAATATTGCCAGTCTGAATGAATTTAAATGAAGTGAAAGCTTCTATAACAGCGTGTTTCTTGTCATCATTCAAAAATGACAACAATGAATAAACAAGCAAAAAACACCAACAAAGGATTCAAAACTGTCATGGATCTTTCTTTTTTGGTCATTACCATTTGAGGCAAACAAAATAGATCACTCAGTAAATTAATATAGACTTTTTCTTCTCTTTGAAGTCCAACTGCTTCTTTGATTTGAAAAGGTTCATAAGTTTTAATACTTGTAATTTCCACAACATTTGCTTGTGGTAAGGGGATCATGCATCTTTGTTTTTTGTAAATCATTTCAAATATTATAATAAATAAATACACCAACAACACTCATAAAGATAAAAGCGGTGTTTATTATTTTAAAAAAGTTTGCAAAATTGTGAAGAACATAAAAAATAGCACATTTAAACATTTCTGATTACTCATATTCACTTTTCACACAGTTTAGTTTTTACATACAATTCACTTTCATCTAAATGGACTAATGAGTGAAAACAGCATTAGAATACAATTGAATAAACAAAACAAACAAAGACAAAAACTTTAAATATTACATATTCAAATAAAATGTATGAGATAAACAACAGAAAATACTATAATGAGGTTAAATGTGTTGAGAAAATAATTAGAAGATATTTTTAGAGATTTTTCTTAACAGAATAAGTAGAGTAAAATTCCTTTAAATGAAAATACTTATTTGCTATGAAAGTTTGAAATCCAACAATTAGATAATAGCAGGCTTCAATTCAGAAGGTTTTAATTCAAACCTTCTGTTTTTCTGAACATGGAAAAAGTAATTAGCCTATTTTGAGCAACAAGAACCAATTAGTTAATTCCACTGAATGTCAAACAGGAGAGCCCTCAGGTGAAAGCAGGCAATTTTCTTTGGAACTGCTCTGCTGCTTTCCTCCATTCCTTTCAACAGCTTGTCTTAACTTCATGGTACTCTTTTCACTGTAGTCAACTCCCCTCCTGAGCTGCAAGAATGACAGCTTCTTTCTGTTGCTTGTTTGACCATGAATCTTCTTGCAAAGTTTGTTCAAATCGTTCATCAAACAAAAAGCCTCGCATGTCCTCAGTTCCAAAGGTAAATCATTGGACCTCTTCTTCTTATCCAGCTGCAACACCCAAAATTTGGACAACTCACTGGCATTTTTTGCTTGGCTAGCCACCATGTTGAGAATCAGAGGATAAAGATCGTGTGTGGCAGCTGGGATGGAGATTACAGGAAGGTTGTTTTGGGGATTGGAGAAGGAGAGCTGAGGGGAGGTCTGAGAAAACAGAGAAAAAACGATTTACAAAACAGGGACAATAAAAATGCAAATACAAGAGCATCTTTAAAAAAATTAGAATGTTGTTTCCACTTGACGCTGGAGCTCACTGCGAGCTCAGAAAGGTCAAACCACCTTTTATGTTCATTCTGTTCTCAGCTGCTTCACACTAACAACTACCACAGTGAACACTGGAAGTCCTGGTTAATCCTAGAACACTATCATCAGGTGATTTTCACCCCAGCAGAAGTATTTACATAATTTTCAATATGTTGCATTTTTGTGAGTGTCATGGGTTCCTGGATAAGAGTCACATGTCCCAGTATCATTTTTTATTTTTTAAAGGAATTTTTTATTCTCAAATTCCAAATTTTTCAGTAATTTTCAAGCATGTTTTTAGGATCGTCCTATGTTTCTGTTTTTCATTTTTTTTGCATATACCTCAGTTGAAAATGAAAGAACTACTGTAATTTATCATGTGCTGTCATATTTAGATCTATTTTTATGACAAGTACTTTTTTATTTGGTATATTATTTCGGGGGAAAATTTCCCAACAAAAGTGATGGTGTAACTAGGGTTAAATTAATCCAGCAGAACATCCATCTATTTTATTAAACCCGCTAAAATCCCCTTTTGGGTCACAGAGTTGCTGGAGCCTATCCCAGACACTGTTGTACAAAGACAGGATACACCCTATTACCTCCTCTTGACAACAACCCAAAAATCAAGCCCTTTTTGTATCTTTGACAGTCTGGGTGGATATCAGAACCTACAAAGAAAATAAAAGTCAGTATCTCCATACAGCTAGTCAGCAGAGGGCAGCATGAAGCGCTGGAGTTTCCTTGTTGGTGGACTGTAAACTTTCAAAACACAATGGAAAAACACCACCAGGAGAGATCTGAATTCTCACTGACTGGGAACTTCAAGCATTGTGGATTTGGAACTTCTTCGTTCTTTCTCCAGACTCTGGGAGCTTGATTTCCAGGTAAAAGACAAACTTAACTTTCATCTGTGGAGGACTTTGAATCATTTGAATCATTGTTTTTCTCCTTAACCCAGGTATACTTCTACTGATGTCTGTGGTTCAGACGTGACTTGACACAAGAACTCCCGTATCCTTCGTTCTGTGTGATGCAGCTCTCTGTGCACTGACTCAGACCCATCTTTCACGTTTTTTTTAAGTACTCTGCTTGACAGTCCTCTCAGGGATGCATTTATCTCTGTTGCTGCTTGACCTTTTCGTGTCACACTTTTTCCTTTCTCTTAATTTTCTTCCATCACACATGGATATTTCAGTCTGGGAACAACCAGCTTGTGACCTTTAGTGGCTCGCCCTCCTTCAAGTGTGTTGATGACTGTTTTGTGGTCGACTGTCAAGTCAGTAGTTCTCCATGATTAGCTAGTTAACGGACTCAGACTGAAACCATTGAAGCTTTTTTGATTCCTTAGCTGATTAGGGGTTGAGTTACACTCAATCCTTCATTATAAAGAGATAAATATAAAAATATGCAACCTATGTGTTTAGTTTTAAATTGACTGACAACTTTTGAACAGTATTCTAATTGTTTGAGATGTACCTGAAACATAAACAGCAGTGATTCCTAATCAACAATATTCCACACATTAACAAGTTTTTCTTAACTTTTTATAGATGTACTTTAGTAAAGAGCATCTTAGACTTTGAAAGCAGACACAAACTTACATTCTTTGCCAGTGGCGAGACGATGAGCACAGAGTCTGCAGCCGTAACCTGCTCTGCTAGCCAGCGCATCGGCCCCTGCTCTGCAATCTTTTCCTGTTGCCACATATCAATTGCCACTTTGCAGCCGCCATGGCACTGCAAGAACTCTGCCAGCTCAACTATGGCGAGCTGAAAGGCTGAATTTTCGGCTGGGTAGACGATAAGAACTGGTACTGGAACCGTGGGAGGTGGAAAGAGTCTTTTGAAACCAAACCTTGTGGCAATGTTGGGTCTACAAATGTAACCTGAGGAGGAGAGAAACATCATGGAGGAAAGGTTACTTATTTTCATCACTACCAAACAAGCCAAAAATTATTCTATATTTTACAAAGAAAACTCACATTTTCATATTAGTACTATTTTAGTCAAATACCAGTAAATGTTAGTCTCAGTAAATAAAAAACTAAACATGAAATGACAGTTGGAGCTAAAATAATAAATGTTTGATTGATTGATTTATTTCAAGCATAGATTATAACAAAATATAGGGGAATACACACAAATATTTCAAACTCATTACAGAAATAATGAAATGCATTGAATAGAAAATAGAAAACAAACAAAAATGAAACACTTATGTCACATTTGATTCCCTAAATGTCTTAATTATTAACTAAAGTCAGGTACAGTTTGATTGATTGATTGATTGATTGAAAAGGAGAGGGAAGAAGCAAACGTATATGATTCCACCCCTACTTAGTTATTTCATTTTACAGTTTTGTATAGTTATGCAATCCAGTTCTAATCAGATCAAATGCACGTTTTTGGTGAATATGACACTATTTTGCAGTAAACTAATTAAAAAAGAATTTGGCAAGTTATAAATATTTATTACCAAAAGGTAAAATCTGGAATTTCAACATGGAAGTCACAATTCAGAGTGATATGTAACTCTCAATTGACAATTTAATTTGCAATTTGACCAATCATTTTGAAAATGTAGTTTGAAAATTACTATACAAAATTATAAGACAACATTTCAATTTAATTTGCTTTGAATTCATTTCAAAGTAACTTAAAACCTATTGCATTGTAATTTGTCATGCTGATTTGTGTCAACATTCAAATGAAATAGCAAAACAGCACCCCTGGTGTAATGCATCCTCCTTTGCATAGACTCATGATATGAACAAATGTCCGTATTTGAAAGTTAATTAAACTAATTCCAACAAGATGTAGATACAGAAGATCCTTACTGATTACAAAGCAGGAACTCAGGAGTACCAACGCTACAGTTATTCCCAGGAAGATAATCCAGATGTTAGTTCTTTTTGGGTCTTAAATAAAAAAGAAAAAACAATTGCATTAATTTAACTTGACTGCACCAATAAACATAAATGTTTTTCAGATTGCCATGTCTTACCTGGCTCTGTCGTTTCAGTTGAGGGCACAGATGCAAGAAAAGCTGCAAGAGATGATTAGTTTTAGTTGTTTTTTTTTTTTTTTTAATTAGCATGCTTAAATATGTTTTCTTAATTCATTACATCTTTTATATTAACTTTCATCTTCAAACTCAAATAACTCATATTTTTGTACAGAATTTCAGAATTTCATGGAAAAACAGTAAACTAGATTAGTAGTAGACTGTTTGTCAGTTTAAATACTATATGACGTTTTCATGCATGTGTGGATTTTCTCCAAAAAAGTCTTTGTGGAAAAATCTTCAATTTCGACCCTCAGAAGACATTGGAATGGCGTAAGCAGCAAGTTCAATCCTCTTTGAACCGGTAGTACTGGAGAGTTTGCTCACCTGTAGTTTCTGAAGGGGTTGTTCTGACAGCTTCTACAAAAACAAAGATTTTAAAAATCAAGGTCAGCTGAATTTTAGCAGTTGTGCATTTATTTTGTATCATTTAATATCACAGTGTTGCAGCTCATAATCTACAGGTTTTACTCTTGAGTTTTGTAAAGTTATGGGATGATTTGTTACTTCTCTTGCTGGTCATTATTGATAAGGTGGAGTCAAGGTGTTTATGGTGTTTATAAAAAATGTGTTTTTCCTATATACAGATCAGACATACATCCATCAAAGACTCTCTCCTTAACTTCTCATGTGATCAGCAGATGATGCTGACTGCAGCTTGAGATTGGTGAGCTAAGAGGACAAAGAGTCTCTATGAAATAGTATTGGAGCTTTAAGATCACCCAAAATAAAATGTATAATAAATGTAAAGATAAAAATTTTAATTAAAATACTAAATACCAGGGCTGGCCCTGGGGATAGGCGACCTAGGCGGCCGCCTATGGCACAATCGACAGTTTAACACACCACTAATTTCATGTAAATGTGTTAAAACAGGTAATAATTAAAACTATGAATAAAATAACGCAAAGGTTTGACATAATCAATCACTTTGCCTGCTGCTGCGCCCCTCCTGGCCTGACTCAGCCCAAGTCATAGCTAGGTGGGGAGGAGGAGCAGGAGGGGGGGTACGCAGTGTTATCTATTAGTGCTTCTTTAAACTTTAAAGATGAAAAAGCAGCTAAACAAGGGGCCGGCCGGCCGGCCCTAGTGATGACACATATAAAAAAAATGTAAAAGAGAGATAGGAATCAGTTGTTCTTATTAATTGATTGATCAAAACATAATGTAATTTGGAATTTCTTGAAGAAGATTTAAATCGTAAAATTTCTAAATTTTAGCAAGAATAGACTTTTCATTTTAGAGATTTGAAAATGTAGTTTTTTATAGACACCTCTGATATAAGGGTAAAACAAGTTGGAGCCAAAAAAAATATATATGGAGAAATTCAGCTGCTAAAGATTTACATTTAAATTCAAAAGAAAAATGAAAAAACAATATTTATGCAAATATAGATCTTCTGTGTCAAAAGTTACAGAACATTAGGTCAACAAACTATAAAAGATAGAAGAAAGCGATTATTAATTGGAATAACCTTTTAAAAACAGAAAATTAAAATTTCTTTGAGGAACTGTTTTGATTTAGTTGTTCATTCAAAAGTTAAATTTTTGGAATATTTTAAGCAATTAGCAGCAAAACACTTTGCAATGCAAATAACCTTTTCATAAGATAATTATTGAAATAAAAATGACACATATAAACCTTTATTGGAATTTGAAAAATCCTGAATATGAAAATTCATTATTTCAAAGTGCCCTCCTGGACCTGGTTCTCCACAGATTGATGCAACTTTTTTCCATCATACATTTTTAGTTTGGCTGTTGCATTGTTGGGATTTGGGAAGTGGTGGTGATCGGCTTTGGCGACCTTGTTCAGGTCTGTTCTGATCACCACTGTTAGTTTGTTTTGGTTGACTCACTCATGTTCTTTGTTCTTTTCTGTTATTTGGGCATGGAAGAGGACAACTCTTGATAAAATCTGTATTTATTCTTAACCTTTTATTTTGTTATTCCTGAGCCTTGTGAGCATACCTACATTTTTTAATTTCAAATTCTGGAAGAAAATACTTTTTAGACACACGAAACAAAATTATTAAATATCAATAAATCATGGAGAAAAAAAAAGGTTTTACTAACTTGTTGGGACCAAAACTGATGTCTTCTGATAAAGGCCGTGTCCCAAAGAAGGCAAAGGAAAATTGTGAACTGTAATGATTTCCACCCCATGAGTTACATATAATAAATAATGAAACCATATCTAAAAGAGGAAAAGATAACAGTTATTGCAATGGAAGTCAAATTTAGAAATGTGCATTCAAAATTAAGTGGATAAATGTATTCAATAAGTGTGCTCATACCTGCTCTAATCCAGTGAGATCTGTTTTGGCGATGGAAGGGCTATAAGTGCACTTGAGTTCTTCTGAAGAACTTTCAATCACTGTACCTTCTAGTTTATCTATGCTCGCTAAAAAGACAAAGAAAGAAATGGAAATCACTCAAACAGCTAAAGAAGTATCAACAAATTATGCATCAATACACACACAGGACATTTGATTCTAGGACCACACCTGTCATCTTTAACATAAAATGCTATTCAAAATTATTGTGGGTGCTAAACGACATCAAACCACCTCTCTGTCTTTGTGACTGACAGTCTGTCCTTTCAAATATAAATAATACATTCTCTGGCTATTTATGGGATCAATCCTTACAAATAAGGTCAAACTTTTACAACTTTATTTAGTCTTGTACAAGAAAAAAATGGCGGTTTTCTGCTTCAGTAGAGATTGATTGAAGTCTTTATGAACCTCTTCTTGACCCCGACAGAAAAAAAAAATATATACCGGTATATTACTTCTTGAAAAATGTTGCTGCCCAAATCACAGATTTAAGAGAGTAGGACATAGAAAGGCTGTGGATCAAAGAAACAGGTAAACCAAAGTCCAACAAACAGTCCACAAAAAGACAGTAATGCAGCCTTTAAAGCAACTGGAGCCTCAGCACATCTAAAACTTAAAAGATGGAGCAGCAAACTATAAAAAATAGTTACAAAAACAGAAAACTGTTGAGGCAATAAACAACAAACCCATGTGTGTAGCAGATGGGGAAAAGGGAGGTGAAAGACAGCAGATAGGGGCAGAGTGCCATGACGTAGAGTGAGAGCAGAGTTAATTTAGAACGTCTGCTAAAACAAAAAAGCACAAACATCGGTAATTGACCAATCAAGCATCCCTGCATTCCCAACACCCTGCATTCCCTGCTAAAATAGCCGTGTTTTTGCTGCAATAGTAATGTTAGGTTGGGGTTGTGAGGGATGTAAGCTAGCAGGAAAGAGCGTAAACAAAGGGATGATGGGAAAAGAAGACAGGCGCCTGGTTCACACTGGACATGGAAGCGCCTCAAAATGCCATGGAACGGAGGCCGCTTTCATTGGTGCCTTTGTAGAGTTAACAAGGCTCCCGCCGTGCAGCGGATCGTTTCACCGTCCATTCTACTTTGTGCGCGAGCCGCAAGCGATCCGCATCAATACTGGTAGGAAGTTACATCAAGATACATGAGAAAATCTAGTTTATTTTCAAGATATAACCAATTTTGCGCTAGTACAAGTCTATAATCCAAACAGACTCCTCCTTTCTAATAGCTTAAAAGGAATTAAAACTTCTTCAGAATGATCCAAGTGATACCTTGTTGAATTGCATTAAAGTATTTTTTTTTTATTAAAAGCTACAGGCGAACTCATGTGAACACAATGTTGACATTAACATCAAAAGTCTCTTACCATCAATGTTTATAGCCCAGCTTATGTTCAGCACATAATGATCTTGGTCTTCTACCTGCGTTACTTTCAGGGCAAACACTTTGGAGGGGGGCGACGAGGATCTTGGCGAAAACCCTTAACATTAAAAACAAGAATTGGTTTTAATATGCCATGTTACTCACATTTATTTTAGTTTAATCTGCCATTTTGAAACCAATACAATGAAAAGTATTTTTTGCATTAATGATCAAAAAGGAAAATAGGGATTAAAAATGAAAGGTATAAATGCCCTATAACACACAAAAAGGTGCACACTAGGTGAAATTAACTTTAAAACTCAATTTTTGATAACTCAAATGTTTATAAAAGAGACTGGACAACATAGCTGATTTATGAGAATATATAATGCACTCTAGGCAAGAAGCTCAGTTTTATGGTCTAATTAGTAAGATGTTTTAAAGGAGCCCAAAGCTTTAATTGCTTAAAATGAAAGGAAACACACACACAAAAAAGAAAGGAAACCAGTTTATCTAGAAAACAACAAGACTGGAAATAATAAAAGCTCGCAGTCACATCGAAACAGAAATTTGAGAGTTTCTTTGAAAGCTGGATTAAATGGGAACATGTTTCAACGCAAAAGACTAAACTAAAACTTATTTAGTGAGTAAAAACAATGAAATCTAAAGATTGTGCTTATGATTCGAGACTTCAGTGGAAAAGGTTAAAGTTGATGGGGCAGATCTTGACCTAAATTATTAATATATATATGTATTCTAGTGACAATTTAGCCTGGATAATCTATTAGAAAACAAGATATTAAAAGTGAAGTGCATCTTTTCTTTAATCATATGATAAACAATTGGATACATAAATCTTTTTTTTCTTGAGCCTGTTAAAAGGATTACATTTTTTTTACTCACACAAGCTTTCTACAGTGTAGAATTGACAGTTAAGGGCAGGGATAGCCAGTTTAATTTAGTCTGACTGGTTTAGTTTAGCAACAGCTATTGTTTATATTTTATGACTGACATTCTGCTTCTGTGCAATTATTGGCATAAAGCCCAATGAGGCAAATGTTTTGTGATATAAAAATAATAATGATTTAAAATTGATTTGCTTATTTAAGTCTGTTTGTATTCACTTATTGTGTTATTTTTTACAATTATATTTAACATACACATGACAGTTATTTATAATAAAGCAAAAAAATACAAGAATAGTAATACTAATACAATGAATAACAAATAAAGGTAATGAATAAAAGTGCAACAAATCTAACGTTTTTTACACAACACACTTATAATTTTTCGTCATCAAGAATCTTCCAGGTCAATATGTAACACATTATATTTTTAGCTTTAAAAAAAGTTCTAACACTTATACTTTTACAGTCTGTTAAATAACACGAATCAATGAAGGAAGAAGAAGAAAGAACGTTCTTACCGCCAAATGTTTCACATGTCACAGTCTGCAATAAAATACAGAATTAGTTTTTTTTTTCACTTAGTTTAAGCCAAACCATAAAACGATGGATAACTTACGATTTTAGCGGATGTCCCTTGAACTGCTGCTAAGCAGAGAAAACACAAAAACAACCACATCCTCCTTAGAATCTGTGAAACTTCAAAAGAAAGAAGAAATATTTAAAAAAAAATGTATATAAATGCAAGAAGTTGCAACAACTAAGGATTTTTAAAAACCCTACTGTCTATGCAGGAAGACAGTAAAACCTCCTCTTCACTGAAAGGACACTTGGAAACTCAAAGCCACAGACGACAGAGTCAGTGAACACACCACTAGAAGCCACGCCCACAGGCTCTGGTTTCCTCTGGGCTCGCGGCCGCAGCAGCTTCTCCGCGTTCACAGGTAGGTTAACGTGTTTGGCTGCAAAGTTTCAAAGCTAAGCGCCTTTATCTGCAAACGCATCCCTAAAGAATCTCTTTGTTCGGTTCTCCCTTCATCTTTTTTTTCTTTTTTAATAACCCAACGAGAAGTTCCCTCACGATTTGGGGAATCATTATCGTGAAGATAGCGGTTTTTTACAGGCGTAAACAAACGCAACTAGAACTTTTTTTTTTTTGCACAGTTTCATGAAAACTTTTTTTTTAAAACCTAATGTGCGTTAAAATTGTTCCTAAAATGTGCAAATTCTTGACCGCTTCCGCTGCAAATGTCACGGCGGTGAAAACAAAGGTTAACTCGAAACGCAAAGATCATAAACGACGGGATTTGAGTCAGCGAAAGCGCTTTGACCCCTGGAGTCTGCAGCTGCGCCTTTTCTGCTGCGAGCACGCACACATTTTACTGGGTTTTAGTAGCGTTAAAACTTCGTTTCACAGGACAAGTGATTGACTTTTGTCAATAAAGCAAATAAAAACAAACTTAAAAGATACTTTTTAATGCTAAAGTAAAGGGTTTCTCTTAAATTGCATACTTTAAGAGAGCTCTTTTGGTATTTTGGCAGTAAATAATCATGCATCAACATATTTGAAAGTCAAACATATTTTAAAACTGACTTAAGATATGGTCTTTATTGGGTGTTTTATTTGCATGTTTGTGCCCACATGCATATTCAATTTATAACAGAGTAAAGATCCCTAATTATGTTGTTTTCCCGTCTCTTTGTTGACAATTGATTGGACAGAACAATGCTTGCTTTCATCTGTGTTTATCACTGCAGCTGTTGCATAAGATCTGCAAGCCATTGGCTCAGTCTGTCTTTACAACTGCTGCTCATAAGGTTAAGTAACATCTCAAAGTCAGACTTTTTCTGCTGTTTTGCTTTTTTTCTTTTCATAATACATCTTTGATACTTTTGGTTGAAGCTGAGATTTAAAATGTTACAAAAACTTTCAATTTTTGAAGTTAGAGAGGAAAAAGAGGTTTATTTTTCGTGTTTTATTAAAATCTTTGTAATAATCTACGTTTTTTTTTAAATATATGAACTTTTGTTTAAGTGTAAACCTTTGACTGTATAAAGAGAACTGGACTGAGCGAGTAAACCATAGAAAATGATTTATTTTTGGTTCCAACAACCAAATTAAATCAATTCAGTTGCCATTTTTCTGTGAAATGTCCGCTGCCTTGTTGGAACCAGACGTTCTCAGTAAGCTGTAAGGGGCTATATGCACGACCTACTTCCGCATTCGGTACATGACTGCTCAATCATTTCTGGTTGGGGCAGTATACTGTTGTTTTCATGGGAATTGTAAAGTATTTGGAGTTTACAAGATGTCTTTTGCAGCTACCAGGAGTCACTACAAACAATGTTAGACACATTGTCTTTCTAGCAAAATACTCAAAAAAAAAAGCTGCAAAAAGGGTTTAACTTGTATGTGTCTTTGAATGTATTTATCTGCAACCAGCTCAAAACTTGATGGAAATTCATGTTGGTGACACTTAATAGGTGCTGCATTGTTTCACGTATTGGATCCAAAGCCAAATGCTGTTACTGGTCTCACATATTTAATGTTAAAGACCCGTTAGCTAGAGCATGGAGCGCAGCTGCGGCCGCGATCGGGAACCATTTGGTGCATTAACTCGAATAGTAACCGTAATTATTACCTTAACTTTTCCTCCGGGTCTGTGCAACCAAAAAAAAAAAGTTCAGCACTGGCTGCTCATATTTAGAAAATTATGTGTGGTTATCATTGTTACTTTCATTTGGGCTAATGCTAACTAGCATGAAAGACACATTATCGCTGTCTTTATCTTTATGACCTGCTAGTTGTGTTTTAATTACCTCACATCAGAATGTTTTTAAAGTTTTGTCAATGTAATGTTCAGTGTTTGGTAGAAGCAGTCTGAGACGTGATTCCCTTTCCTAAAACGTCTCAACACAGGCGAGGTGACCGTTAGCATGCTACTGCTGCTCAATGAAGAAGGCAGAAGCACTTCATCATCAGCTGAGAGTAGGATCAGTAGTCTAAAAGTCACTTCAAAGTTCGTTTAAATGTTCACAGTTCTGTTGAATAGGTTTTAAAGGCTCTAATACAGCTACATTACATATGAAGAAGTCATATGACCATACAGTACATGGGAGCGTTTTATGAGCACTGGGTGTTTGGTGTTTCAGGAAGGCAAACTTTGCCTTTTTGGATGCTTTTGTGAATACACATAATGACAAACTAACATACAATGTAAGAAATAAAAAAAATTTGACAATACCAGCAATAGTACACAGAGATTTGCTAAAAACAAACGGTCTATTTGAAACCGAAAATACGTCACACAGAGTCCATTGATCTATGTCAGTCTGAGTCTACATTTCACTCAGTATACAGTCAAATGTGTCAAAACATGCTCAAAATGTAGTAATAAATATAGAAATAAATAAAGAGCTTGAGTTTTACTGTTGCTTTTTAAGAGAAAAGCCTTATACAGAAGAAAAAAACAAGTAAACGCAAACACTCTCAGGTTCTTAATCAAAACCATAATTGGAACTGGCTGAGTTCCAGGTGAGTCATATAACTGGTAATCAGTTTTTTTCTGCATTCACTGCCAATAGTTCACACTTGCTGACGTAGTTTCTACTTTCAGATTATTATTATCCTCTTTGTGTTGTTTCCAGAGAATAAGGAAGTACGATGCCTTCTCTGGCCACAGTTGCTCAAAGAGGAGCTCAAAGGTTTTCTGGAATCACTTCGGGGAGAACTTTGAAGAATGGCGGCTGCTTCTTTACCTGTTCACCCAAACATCACCTCATCCCCAACATCAGACAAGGACAGACATTTTCTGGTTCTCCCTTGAAGCATTATAGGTGCTTCTCGGCCTCATCCCCTGACCAGAATCAAAAAACGCCATCCTTCAGCTATGTGGTTGTGGGGGCGGGGTCAGCAGGATGTGTTCTCACCAACCGCCTTACAGAAGACGCCCATGAGTCTGTGCTGCTGCTGGAAGCCGGACCTAAAGATCTGTTTCTTGGGAGCTTAAGGCTTTCATGGAAGATCCACATGCCAGCTGCTCTGACCTACAACCTCTGTGATGACAAGTAATTCACATTTCAATTGATTCTAGGAAGAAGCCAAACAGTCTCCAACAAATCTTATAATCCAGATGTAGTAGCTCATTCTGTGTTTTGATCCTCAGGTATAACTGGTACTACCATACTTTACCTCAGGCCCACATGAACAACAGGGCCTTGTACTGGCCGAGGGGGCGTGTGTGGGGAGGGTCCTCCTCACTTAATGCCATGGTTTACATTCGTGGACACGCTGAAGACTACAACCGCTGGCAGAGGGAAGGTGCAGCGGGCTGGGATTACCAGCACTGTTTGCCTTACTTTAGGAAAGCTCAGTGTCACGAGCTCGGAGAAAACAGGTACGAAATGCTTTTTAACACCCTTTTTATTCCGTTTTTACTCAGCATGTGCGATTCTGAAATGATCAATCAATCGAACTTTATTTAAAAAAAGGGCTTATCATACTGGCACAGGTTGAAGTGCTTCACAGTTGAAAAGAAAAAGATATTAACACCATTAACACACACAACCCATGCCAATGCATTCTCCCTCCAAATCGTCCCAAATGGACATATAATTTGGGCCCTCTTTACGTCACTCTTCGATGTTTTGGTTGTCCCTAACTCATCGTTTTTTTGACATACTGGCTGTTCCCATCAAATCAGTGGTCTCCAGCCCTTGGGATGCAGACGGATTCGGTACCACAAATCGGACCCCTGATTTAAGGGGAACAGACAGCACGTCAAAAAAAAATGATGAGTTGGTGACACCCAACACGTCGAAAAAGCGATGCGAAGGGGGCCCGAACCACACATCCATATATGACGAGTTGGGAGTGAGAATGTGTAGGAGGAAACAGTATATTTGGAAACGCTTCATACCAGAACTGACTCAACCACAGGAACATTACCACAGTCCCCTCCCAGAACGGGACGAAAATGTACGCCATCTAACGATCCGCACCCCTAAGTGATGCATCAGAGGCCTGCTGATTGTTGTTAGCATTTTTTAAAGCATTTTTGAACACATTTTTTTCATCAGCTACTGATTTACCATGATTTGGATTAAGAAATACTCAGAAATGCAGTTATAATCTTAAATTGTGTTTTATATCTCCTCCATTATAAGAAAAATGTAACAAAAACATGGTAAAACACCATTTTCAGTTAAGTGGGTTTATAACTTTAACATAAGAAATGCATCACAGTGCACCATTTTAGATTTGACAGTTGTTAAATCTTTGAGTGCCCAAATATCCAAAGGCAATAGAAAAGGTCTGCTCTGCAAAACATTTATATTAGAACTTTATGAAAATAACATTAAGAGCAGTGGTCTCCAACCCCTGCAGAGCTTTAAAATACCCATCTTTCAGTTTTACCCTTTTATTTATTAACTC